>NC_069683.1:7421342-7592020 GCF_023699985.2 Odocoileus virginianus | reverse complement strand
ATAAACATAATAGAATTTATGATTCTATTTGGTTACACAAATAATTAGGGTATTCTTTTAGGCAATGGATAGATACTGGGCATATAGCTCCAAGTCCACAGTCCAGCCCAAGATGGAGTCCTGCTTTCAAGATGGAGCCTGTTCTGTCTGTTTCCTCCTTCACTTCCAGAACTGCAGTGTCCCTTCCATTAATGATGCCCTGTGGACTCTTTCACAGTAAAATTTAAACCATGTCATTTGTGGTCCCTTCCTTCCCTCTCCCAGGTCTCCAGATCAAATGACTGACACCCAGAATCCAGTGAAAATAAGGCAGGTTTTGTTTCCCACGTTTGGGAGGAGGGTGTGTGGACATGAAGGGCACTCATCAATGTTGCCAGCACTTTAAACCCACGGTGATTGAGGTGATGGGGATGCCAGAAGCAATTAGTTAATTATACTTTAAACATTTAGAGGACGTAATAGAAATACACTCCACTAACTTTTAGTTCACACTTTGTGCTTTAGTTAACAATTGCTGGAATAAATTACATGAATTCCATTTTAGCTCTCAGAACGTAGTTAAAAAAAGTATGTTGCATGAACATGGGTTCTAATAGAAGAATAAAAGAAAACAAAACAATAATAAACAAACATGTTAATGTTTAAAGTTTAAAAACCTACACATAAAGAACTAATTTCCACATTGAAAACAAAGAGCACAGTAACAAATTCTACTCTTGACTGTGAGAAGCCTCTTTAAGAGTGAAATAAATACCAATGGTTCCCTGAGGGCTCTCTCCTGTCAGTCTTAAACCCTCATAGCCTTAATTGGCTTTTGTATTTGGTCTCTCAGTGTACTACCCAGGAAGTATCAAACAATACTAATATTCTGGGTTTCACATGGAAAAAATGAGGCTGAAGAGGTTCATGAACTACAGAAGGTCACAAAACTTGCAAGAGGTGACGTCAGTATCAGAGCCAGAAATGCTGACATTTTGCCCATGTGTTTCTTAAGCTTTAAACTAAAGAAAGGTTTATTTTAAAAGTTAATTCCCTGTTAAGTACAGAAATTGAACTTAAGTCAAACCGAGTTAGACATTAAAAACACATTGAAACTCAGTTTTTCTAAACAGAAATATAATGAATGACGCTTTCCTTTCAGTGAGCGTGCACGAATGGAAGATGATCTGGGTTACATGAAAGACTTCTATGATGTTGTAGGGTTTGATGAGATTGAGCGAGGTGTAACTCAAATATTTGAAGATGGGTGGTATTTCCAAAGGAGGAAGCCTTTGGAGCCTGGAGACTTTACTGGCAACATGCTTGTCTCATTTTTAGCATCTGGTGATGCTGGAGGTGAGGCGGTGACTTGGACTTAAGAAAATAGTGTAAGTGGCAGGACCATTTAGCTTCAGTGAAATCTAGTACCTGTGGGAAGATTCCCCTGCTTATATCATTTCCAATTTTAAGGAAAAGAATAGTAGGATTTGTATGGATACTTCCCACACAGTCAATTCTTTCTATTTAAATTTTAGTCATTTCATAAAGGTTAAAAAAATATATATATAATGATATTAAAAAGGCTATATATGTACTTCCCTATAAAGAAGAAAACCAAAGTGGCTCATAATCCCATTGCCCTCATATTACTCAGAAAAATATGGAAATACAATAAAAAGCCTTCCTTCTCCTTCTTTTGAATTCCTTTCCCCAAAAGTAATTGCTGTTAATAATATTTTATTTTTAGTCCACACTGATTTACTACACATATATATATAACCCAGTGGTATGCTGGTAAACATTGAACAAGCAGCTCTGTGTGCCCACAAGTTTCTAATTCTCAGGTAAATAACAAAAGTGCTTTCATTATCTAGGGTCAAGGGACCCATGAACAAGGAGCAAGCCCAGCCAGAATCTGCATGAGGACTCAGCTGGGTAAGTAGAAGGAGCACACTTATTGAGTAGGAAGTTGTCCTGAGTCTATACTCAGCCATCATAATAAATACTGTGATGAAAAATAAATATTGGTAATCATTTTGCAAACTGAGATCAGTAACTCAGCTCTGAATTTTTAGTCATTTATTCTCTAAGAACTAAGTAATTTCCAAATAAATAAGTTGTCCATGAACAGTCATTCTTAATCTTATGATGATTAATAGTCACTATTAATCTTACAGAGTGGTGATAATATAACCAATATGTTGATCTTGAACATAATTTGTTTTAAATATTTGTTATTTAAACTATTGTATGTTCTCTTGTGAAACATGAGTTCCACCAGGGCTTTGGGAATTCTGTATTTAGTATAATTCTTAGAGAGTAAAGTCTTCTATACTGTGCCCTTTCCCATGTGAGCAAGGTAATGCCCCAAATCCTCTAAGCTAGGCTTCAACAGTACATGAACAAAGAACTTCCAGATAGATGTCCAAGCTGGATTTAGAAAAGGCAGAGGAACCAGAGCTCAAATTGCCAACATCCATTGGATCATAGAAAAAGCAAGAGAATTCCAGAAAAGCATCTACTTCTGCTTCATTGAATATGCTAAAGCCTTTGACTGTGTGGATCACAACAAACTGTGGAAAATTCTTCAAGAGATGGGAATACCAGACCATCTTAACTGCCTCCTGAGAAATCTATATTCAGGTCAAGAAACAACAGTTAGAACTGGACATGGAACAAAGGACCGGTTCCAAATTGGGAAAGGAGTACATCAAGGCCATATATTGTCACCCTGTTTATTTAACTTATATGCAGAGTACATCATGAGAAATACCAGGCTGGATGAAGCACAAGCTTGAATTGAGATTGCCAGGAGAAATACCAATAACCTCAGATATGCAGGTGACACCACCCTGACGGCAGAAAGTGAAGAGGAACTAAAAAGCCTCTTGATGAAAGTGAAAGAGCAGAGTGAAAAAGTTGCCTTAAAACTCAACATTCAAAAAAAAAAAAAAAAAAAAAAGATCATGGTGTCCAGTTTCATGACTTCATGGCAAATAGATGGGGAAAAAATGGAAGCAGTAACAGACTTTATTTTCTTGGGCTCCAAAATCACTGTGGACAATGACTATACTATAGCCATGAAATTAAAAGATGCTTGCTCCTTGGAATAGAAGCTATGACAAACCTAGTAGCATATTAAAAAGCAGAGGCATTACTTTGCCAACAAAGGTTCATCTAGTCAAATCTATGGTTTGTCCAGTAGTCATGTATGAATGTGAGAGTTAGACCATAAAGAAGGCTGAGCACCGAAGAATTGACGCTTTTAAACTGTGGTGTTGGAGAAGACCCTTGAGAGTCCCTTGCACAGCAAGGAAATCAAATAAGTCAATCCTGCAGGAAATCACCCCTGAATATTCATTGGAAGGACTGATGCTGAAGTTGAAGTTTCAATACTTTGGCCACCTGATGCAAAGAACCAACTCATTGGAAAAGATCCTGTTGCTGAGAAAGGCAGAAGGCAGGAGGAGACAGGGATGGCAGAGCATGAAATAGCTAGATGGCATCACCAACTCAATGGACATGAGTTTGAGCAAGCTCCAGGAGATGGCTAAGGATGGGGAAGTCTGGCACACTGCAGTCCATGTTGTCTCAGAATCAGACATGACTGATTGACTGAGCAACAATTCTGGCCCCATTCCATTTGTACCACTCCCCATAGGTGATTTAATATGGGACTAGGAGATCCACCCAGAGCCTGCACCATCCCTCCATTCTAAATGATCCCATGTGATCCCAGAACCTGACATTTCAGATCTGCAAAGACTTGTGTCTGTTTCTAGGATCTATAAACTGTACTCTTCTCTACTCCAGGGCCACTGAGGTTGTACAGTTCCCTTGGTATGAAACCCTAGGCCTGAGTGTTGGTCCTAGGCAGCTATACGTATGTGTGTGGTATATAGAGAAGCTTACATATGTTTTCTGGAGTGTGTCCACATGATCTTTCTCCTAGAGAAGGATTAAACTTAAGATGATTGAGAAGTGGATGGAGCCATGGGCTCAGGCTGCAGACTGGAGGCTAGAGTCCAAGACAGGCCCTCCCTTCCCAGTCAACCTATGGTGCAGAGGAACAGGAATCTGGGAATTTCAAATTCAAACTTGGCCTCCTAGCTTATTTTAAAGGTTATTTTTCAAGGTTGGGGATTAGAACATACTTTATTCAACTGTTAGGTTGTCATAAGCAGTGGTGAGCTGGAGAATATTTGACAAGAGGCTCTCTGAAAACAACAACAATGACAATGACCCAATCCATAGTGTCATCTATTTGCCATGGTATAGATGCTCCCACCATGGCCAAATTCAAACTGCCAATGCAACAGTACTGAATATGAATTTGGGAAGAGTTGTATACAGTTGGCTCTCCTGAACTGTTAACAGCTGGATCTGGCACAACATTAATAGGGAAGAAGAAATCTGATTTCATATTAGATGTGTTTCTTTGACTTTAACCCTTGTGCTTTGTGGCCTGTGCTTAGTCATGCTGGTTCTGCACCTTTTGTAAAAGAATGTTGCTTATAGCCTGAAATATATAGAATAGCCTACTCTTGGGGTTATGATAATCAAGAGTGCATTCATATAGAGAAAAAAGTTGCAGAACAGAAAACAGCATTTTTTCTGTTGGAGTTTTATAGGGACATCAGACCTGACCTACATGAATAGCTGCAAGAACAAAGGATTCTGACACCAACAAGTTTGCAACAACAAATTGTGCCTCCATTCTCACCTTCCCTTTAAAAGCACTTTGCTGGAACCCTTTGAGAAGTTCAGGATTTTTTAAGGCACGAACCACCTGGTCTTCTTGCATGGTCCTACAATAAAACTTTCTCTGCTCCAGACTCTGACTTTGGGCTTTTTTTGGCCTCATTGTGCATCAGGCATACAAACTTGTGTTAGGTAACATTTATATTTTAAATATTTAGCCATGTGGTATAGGACCCTCGATTTGTACTCCCATTCTTGGCCCCTCCCCCCAAATGTTAATGATGCACCCTAGTGTATAAAATAGTGCTGGCATGCAGAAAACCTTAATAAACATCTCCTGGATAAGAGGCTTTATAGTTGCATGACTTTAGATAAGCTGTTTATCTATAAATTCATCTGTACTTTATAGAATTCTTGACCAAATGATACAATTCATGTGAAAACATCCCACATGGTTCTTGGCACCTTAGACACAATCAATAAATTGTGTTGAAAGAATGAGTAATAGACTTTCAATAAATTTTCATATCTTTTTATTATCATATTTGGAAAAATTCAAGTTTTTTAGTTTAAGCTGTTCTTAGGTGTTTGTAATTTTCTGCAGTTGTCTCTAGGTCAAGACAATTGCCTGTTTCTTTGAGGATTTTTCTTGGAGAATCCTTTGTGATAAGACATCTCATTTTCATACAGTTCCCAAGGGAACAGTGCTCACACAATGTTACTCATTTTAGAAAGTTTGGTAAAATTCCATTTGGCTACAAGTCTGTTATCTGAGCCTCTGGGAGGAAAGGCTGTATTTTATGCTCTTACTTCGCTCTCAGCTGTATTTTGCAACCTGGGGTTACAAAAGGACTTTGAAATAATAGCTAAGATCTAGTCATTGCATATGTTATCCTCAGTGAGGAATTCAAGATGAACACAAAAAATAAGAAAGTGTAAAAAATTCAGCAGTGGCATTCTCCCTCTCATTTGCTTGGCTAATTGACTAAAGCTTAATGATGAGTAATCATTTCTGCTGAGAAAGTTGTTACCTGTGAATATAGTCCATTGACTGGTTATTGATACATTTAGAACATTTCTTTTTCTCGATCATTCCAATTGACAGATATTTTACTTTTCATGAGGGTGTTTTCTTCCTCCCAAAGTATTTCAGTATTGCTCCCATGTGCTCAATGAGCCATTTGTTCTCCCTTCAATAATTTTTTCATCATTAGCTGCATTTTCTTTCTTTTTTTTAGGTGTAATTTTTCTTTATTTTCTTTTTTTTAGCCATGTTTTCTTTTCACAGGGCCACAAATAACTCTTTGTTTTACTTCCCAATTTCTCTGAAAAAAGTTGAAACTGCTCTGTTTCTATAAATTAAAAATTCTGAGAAAGAAATCACTTGTAAACAGCAAAATTCTTGTCCAAGAATCTTCCTTTATACTATCAAAAACCCACAGTTCTTTCTCCAAAAGATCTCCAAAAAGGGATAGCCTAACATCAGATCACGAAGTATTGACCCATGTGCCCATGAACCTAAAGACAGGGTTCAGGAAAATCATCAGTAAATGTACAAATATAATTGCAATTGGGAAGAACCTTAGACATCTTCTGATTTAAAATCTTATTTTATAGATGGTGAATCTGGAATATTTTTAAAGGAAGGAAAAACCAGATATCATTAAGGTGATATCATCTACATGCCCACTCTAGAGATTTTCATTTCAATGTTAGTGAGGATGGGTTGAATTATGGTTCATAAATAAATAACTGCAAAAGCTTAGTGACTTAAAGCAACTGAGAGGCATTTCTTACACATATAACATGTTCATTTTATTTAGGCAGTGGGATCTGCTCAATGAACTTGAGAATCAAAACTAAACTTGGGGATTTAGACTGATGAAGTATCTATTACCTGGCACATCACCAGATGCTGTGACAGTGTAAGCATTGCTAATGATGCCTGGAAGTTAAAGACTCCCATCTGTAAGTGTCACAAATCACCCCCACTCATTTAATTAAGCAAGTCAATCATAACACATCCTTTCAAGGAGGCAGAGAGTTGCAATCCAGTCATATTATTGGGAAGATGAAACTAGAGGTATTTTTGAACTGCCCAAATGTCTGGAAGTCCTTATTCCTCCTACAGTCACTGACAATTTTCAAATGTGTGAACTCATAGACACAGACAGTAAACATAAAATATACTAAGGCATAATAAGTCCTTAACAATAAAATGTTTTGAGAATGTAATTATAGGAAATGCATTCTAGGAAACTGGCATGGAACTGAGTGGCTGAAACAGTTCTTCCAACTCTCACCTGTCTGAATTAGTAAGACTCAAGCAGTTGTAGGATGTGTGTGTGTGTGTGTGCGCGCGCGTGTTAGTCGCTCAGTCGTGTCTGACTCTTTGCAGGCCGCCATAGACCGTAACCCGCCAGGCTCCTCTGTCCATGGAATTCTCCAGGCAAGAATATTGGAGTGGGTTGCCATTCCCTTCTCCAGGGGTTGTTTCTGACCCAGGGATCAAACCTGAGTCTCCTACACTGTAGGCAGATTCTTTACCGTCTGAGCTACCAGGGAAGCCCCTAGTTGCAGAATAAATGATATCAAGATATCTAAGGAAAGTGTCAGGTGGAAGGTGAGGAAATATTGAAACATAGGAATTAGAAGAAGAATGCTGCCAACACCCCTCTGACACCACACAAGGATTTGGCAGTGAAGACGGATGCCTTAATGTCTGACAGCATATATCCAAAAATATTTGAGACCCACAAATAGTTCTCCTTGCCCACCAAGCCATTTTTACATCAAAATCTGTCTTTCACAAAATTCTTTTCATAGAAAGAGAAAATGGACAGCTTAGACTAATATGAATAGCTGCCATTTCATAGTTAAGAGTTCTTGTTCTAATTCAACAAATTGGCCTCTAGTTTACATGCATCAGTGTGGACATTGCAAGGCAGTATCTCTTGGTGTTATCAACTCTGAGAGACTGACATTTTCTGGGTCTCCAGGGCCAATACCTAAGATAAATCCACCCAGGAGATGCTGCTGAGTAAGACTTTCTCCTCACCAATATCTAAGCTCCTTTCTGTCTCATCCTTTAAAAGAGTTCTTGCCTTCTCCATTGGAAATGTTGTCTTCAAACTATGATGTGCAAGGTGCCAGTTAACTTTCTTTTTTGGTATGATCTCTTTTTGGCCAAAAGAAACTACACCAGTAACAGGCGTCCCATTGATTGCTAGGCAAGCATCTCCTCATTAAGATTTAGCTTGTTCCTGAGCCCTTTTCAAATGCAAATATCCTTTGAGAGAAGCACTACTTTGTCATTAATGTTTACTGAGAGTTTCTTATGGAACAGACACTTTAATCATTGTTTTCTGTTCTATTTTGTTCTATCTTCACTAAACCCAATGAGGTAGATACTATTATTCTTATTTATAGGTGAGGAAATTGGAGCTCAGAGAAGGTTGGTAACTTGCCCAAGTTTATTCAGCAGGTAATTAGCAAGGCTGGAATTGAAATGCAGTTCTGATTTCAAAACCAGAGCTCCCTTCCCATCACTTTGTAGCAATGAAGAGACTAAAAGCAACTGCAATAATCATTTACTCCCTTATTCAACAAGCATGTTTATGAGCCTGCTATAAACACTTTGAGATGCTCCTTAGGGAGCTGTTATTGAGGAACACAGACAAGAAGGATATAAATTAATAAGATAATTTCAGTTAGTGGTAAGTGCTGCAAACAATTTACTAAAAAGGGAAGTAGGGTGTAGAGAAATTTGTGTGAAAACATATTAGTTGTGCTGGTCAGGGAAAGCTTAAAAAAAAAATTATGCAGAAAATGTTCAACCTGAGACAAGAATGATGAGACAGCCAGCCTTTGGGGGAGGATGAAAATATTACAGGCAGAGAGAACAGAAGAATGGGAGAGAGTATAAAAAATATTTCAGGCAGGGAGAAGGGCAAAGCAAAATGGTTTGAGAGAGGGGTCAGTATGGTGCCCTTGAGGAAAAGACAGGCCGCTGCAGATGCACTTGATCAGGCAGAGAATGCAAGGAGCGAGGTTAAGCAGATGGGCAGGAATCATTTAGGGCAGAAGATGAGAGGCAAGGAGCAGCATCTGCTCTTGGATGAGAGCAAAAGAAACAAGAGGGAAAAACTGAGGAGTCTTGGGAGACAGAGTTTTACAGAAATATTTCTTTCCAAGGACAACCCTACTTCCTTGGATTCTTAATTTGTATCCCGCCCCCAAGATACAGTGACATGTATTACAGATTTGGTTTTAGCTATGCAAACCATTGCATTCCCTCAAGCACCTGTTGAATACAAGACACAGGACTGTCTATAAACTTGGGTGCAATTAGGTCAAACAGGCATATTACAAATGGCTATTTGTAGTTAAATTTTTTGCATTTAGAAAGATGTGTAACACACTGATGGTGGTTCAGGTGAACACACAGCTGAAAATGGGACTAAGTAAATGGTACCTGTGGATCTGAGGACGTAAACTGATAAATATACCTTTCTAAGATTTTCCAATGGTTCCCAGATTAACTCTGGAATGTGGATCTGAATCCTACATGTCTATCTTGAAATTAGGGGGTTTCTTTAAATCTCCAGGCAAAGGTTCAAGTGATCTCAAAGATGCAACATGTTTCTTATCCTTTGCCTAAATTCTAGGAGACCCAGGGGGATCCAAGGGAACTTGCCTTGCTGTTTTCTTGTGAGTGCATGCCTGCATAAACCTTTTCCTGCAAGCCAGCATACTCCGACAAAGTAACAGATAGTTCTGTTTTCTGATTTGTTGTTTCACAAATGAAGTACTCTCCAGACTGTTTGGATACCTTAACAAAAGACTTAAACATATGTGTGGGAAAACAGATTTAGAATTTGAAAATATACTGTGGAAGATGAATTTAGAGTGTGACTGGAAGAAAATATATATGACACTGAGCTGTCTTAAAGAACCTGGTCCAATGTGTGCAATTGTGGACAAATTTGCACTTGAGAAGTATATTAAGTGTCTTTTGCTCCCTTGAAACTAAATCCTAAAATCTCACATTCCTTTCTTATCCAGATGTATTTACAATACTTTTTATTTGTTCTCAGCTTTATAGAGTTCTATAACACTCTTTGTTTTTCTTTCATGATCATTTTTCCAATTAGCTCACAAGACTCTGATGGCATTTTTGGCAGAAAGAGGGTGGCTTCTCACTCACTGCATGATTTGAGCAGTGGGAAAAGAGAGTTAACACACCATGTATATAAAACATTTGGGAAATAATGATTTGTGGGTTCATTATTTGTCTAGCCAAATTTCAATTTCTCAAAATGCTCTATTTTTTCCTACTTCTGAGAAAGTCATCTTGAGTATCAAAAGCCACTAAAAATGCTTCATCCAGACATGTGTACTTGATTTGCAAATGTAGGAGTGAATTTTAATTTTGAGATGCTTTTAGACAGATAAACTAGTGATATAAAAACATCTCAATGGAAACATTGTTTTACTCTTTAACAGATTACTTAAAAGGGTTGGGTTGGCCCATTAATGGCTTTAAAAAAATTGATAAACACAGAGCTCTGAGACAGAAATACAAATGGAAAGCTGAAATTCATTTATTTTATAGTACATTAGTGTTACTTGGTTATTTTCATGAGACCAGTCATGAATATATATAGAATGAAATTTTAAAAATATTTCATACTTCCTTTCTTAATATAAGGATTATTGTTATTAATTCCTATACAGTCCATGGAATTCTCCAGGCCAGAATACTGGAGTGGGTAGCCTTTCTTTTCTCCAGGGGATCTTCCCAACCCAGGGATTGAACCCAGGTCTCCCACATTGATCCAGGTCTCCCACATTGCGGGTGGATTCTTTACCAGCTGAGCTATTAGGGAAGCCTGCCTTATCAATAAATGATGTTTAAATATTTCTTATTATAACTTACCATATTTGATATGCCACTAAATTAAATAGCATTAATGACAAATACCAGGCACAGAATAATTGTGACATATCACATGAATATACCAATTTATGGATTTCTCAATGAGTTTGGAAATAAAAGAAATCATTAATTGAGATTATGGCTATATAATTCTGATAATGAAGATCTTTGTTTCATATTTAAGGAAATGCTTTTATTTGTATCACTTTTTTTTCTTATAAAATGTTACATGATCATAAAATTTTAAATAATATGAAATTATATAACTAAAGTACATGACTAAAGTTCTTTCTTGACTCTCTTGTCCCCAAAGAAATGTGCCAGAGAGAATCATGGTAACAGTTTGGAGAATATATTTCCAGATTTTCAATGTTTATATAGACTTACATAAAGGTATGCCTACATACACAGTTAATATACATGTACACATTTGTACATGAGGCATGCATAAGTTCATATGTGTACACAAGAAATGAGATTATATTACGTTCACAATTCTACAACTTGCTTTTTCACTTGGATTGTAGTAGACATTCCCTATGAGGACATGTAGTAATGCCTTACTATTTTCAACCACTGATACTGAAATATGAGATTCTGTTTTTTACTTCTGAACTTGGTAAAACTGGACAAGATTAAGTCCTGTCTTTAGGAAGAAATGGAGAAACAAGTCTAGTGGGTGGGAATGTAAATAGTGATGATATGAACAGTTCTAACAGTTTTTCTGGGAATTTAGGCAGTATATAACAAAGTTTTAATGTGCCATGCCTTTGGTTCAGAAATTTTCCTTTCATTTTCTAGCATGCAGAAATAATTTTCTTATTCACAATGATATATGCAAAGAGATATTGACTGCAGCATTCTCTGAATTTAAAATTTTAAGGAGGTAAACAATGTAATAGCTATCAACATGGTGGAATGGCTACATTAACTCATATCTATCCTTTTATTTCTCACATTTTGCCAGTTGGTTGGGCTCCAGCTGTTCTAGACAGGGCTTGGCTGTAGTTCATAAGTTGGGTTCATATCTTCTCCATGGGTCTCCTAACCTGTTTGGACCAGTGACTTGTTCTTCATCCTCTTTGGACCTGACACTTGTCCTTCTCATGGTAAAAAGCAGATGTGCAAGAGAGCCAGCCAATCCACCTAAATGCTATTTGTGTTCTTGCCAATATTCCATATGCCAAAGCAAGTTCCATAGCTGAGCCCAACATGAATGCAGGGTTCAGGCCATTTTCTTCCAGTCTATGGAGGCAGACAAGGGGAAGGGAGTGACCGTTTGCAAATAATTTAATGAAATATAAAAATCTAAACTATTTTAAATGAATTGTACAGGCTTCCAGTAAATTTTAGGTACAAAGAAATCCAGTCTAGTCTAGTTGAAGTTAAAGCTTCAATGTCATATTCAACTTACTGCTTCTGTCCTACTCTTCTGCATCCGACTTCAGCTTGATTTAGAGCAGGAACACATGTTATATCTCTTCATTCTCTATTTTTCCTTTCTTAGTCTCTCTATTATGGAAAAAGATGGAATAGTACAAGCATCTCTACCTTAGCAGGTCACAGCAATTCTCTATATCTCTGGGCAGTCAATGAGTCACTGGCTCAGATTGACTGGCTGCTGATACCCCTGTAAGGCAAGCATGCATATGCTGATTCTTTTGTGGGATGCAAGAGGGCCCTTTGAGGTTTCCTTGTTGCCAACTTTTATTATGAGATTCTTTCTGGCTTAACTGTTTGGAACCCATTCAGCCTGTGTTCCTGGTAGTTTATCTCATAGCTTCTTGATGCTCTTGATATCTCATTGCATGCCCAACCCTTTTGGGTGTGTTACCAGCAAGATATTTCCTGTTCAATTACCATTTGACATGTTCACTTCACCTTGAAAATTTCACACACCTTTACCAAATCTCACCACTGATGCCTCTTTCTCCTGGTTGCCATCTCTCCTCAGTCCCTTATCCTTGCTTAAATGGGCAGTTTAGTATGTGCATTGCATAAGCAAAGGTCCAACAGGGAATGAGACGATAATTTCCTATTGCTGTGGAGCCCTCAGGCTCTCAGATTGTCCTCTATATGCCCTCCTCATTTGCTGTGGGGTAAAGTTAGGAGGCATCATTCCCTTCCTTACAAGAAGCTGGAGTTGGAGAGTTAGTGACTCCCTAATCCCATATACCTGTAGCTCTTTGTCTATTCAGGATGGAGGTGGCAGGGAATAGAGGAAGATGACTCAGGTAGCCGAGACGTGGTTTGGATCTGGCAGAGCCAGATCTACTGCTTCTAAATAAGCCTTGGAGAGAATTTGGCTCACCTTTGCTTTTCATTCTTTTTAAAGAAGATGTGGTACATATATACAATTATATATATATATATACAATTCAGCCATAAAAAAGAATGAATACCAGTGAGTTCTAGTGAGGTGGATGAACCGAAAGCCTGTTATACAGAGGTGAAGTAAGTCAGTCATGGCCGAGTGGTTAAGGCGATGGACTAGAAAGAGAAAAATAAATATCATATATTAACGTGTAACAGAGGAGCTTGGCAGGCTACAGTCCAGGGGGCCTCAAATCATCGGACATGACTGAACGACTAAGCACAGCACAGCATATGGAATCCAGAAAAGTGGAATTGATGAGCCTATTTGCAGGGAAGAAGTGGAGACACAGGTGCAGAGAACAGACCTGTAGACATAGTGGGGGATCGTGAAAGCGGGATGAATGGAGAGAGGAGCATTGGCATATATGCATTATCATGTGTAAAATAGATAGCTGGTGAGAAGTTGTTCATATGACATGATAAAGCAATTTTCCTATAATTAAAAAATAAATTAAAAAAATAAAATGTGGGGTACTTGTCATGTTGCCATCTGCATAGGCTCTTAAGAGTCAGTTCTAAGGAAATGGTGGAAAAGTCCGTTCCATTTCGTATTATTTAGTATGTGTGAAACTGACATTTCCAGTCAAGAGCAGAAATGCTACTAGGGAAACTGTTCCACCTGCAGGGTATAATTTGAGTGCCCTGGAAAGATCATGTCTTGGATAAAAATGCACAGGCTTAAAATTCTAACTTGGTGGTATCCTAGGGATAAGCATTGTTTCCAAAAGGACTAAACCAAGAGAATATTTTAATCCCTTCTATTCTCAGTTCAGTTGTCTGGTACCCTGTCCAGGTGGTTCAGAATTGGGTGGCTAGTTGGAACCTTTCTGAGGGGCAAGATGAAAGGATATCATTTAAACTTACCAAGTATAGAATCAGCTATAGCCTTCCCAGAAGACATGCTCTAATCAAAACAAGGGAATCATTATTCTTTTTGACACCTTGTAAATAACATTATTGACTCTGAGCTGGACTTCTGCCTGCTGATCATGATGCGGAAGAAAAAGGGTATTGGAAATCAGAGAGATCTACACTCTAAGCCAAGTTCAGAGTCTTCATCTGAAAATTGGGAATCATAGTAACAACCTGATAGTATCATTGTAGTTAAATGATATAAAGTATATAAAGGTCTTAGTACACAGTATGTGCTTACTAAATGGCTACTATTATTTATAAGAGCATGACAGCAGATAACTAATTGAGTTGGTACTACGTATAGATGCAGCTTAGAGAATATCCTCTATGGTCTTTTAATATCTGCTACTAGTCATACCTGCAGAAACTTTTAATTTTGTTTGAAAAACTTTCTTTTTACAAGTCCCAATTTTGAAGGACCTATAAATAATATTGATTATTCTTTAATATATAATGCTCTAGCTAGCCAAAATTAAAAATAATATGTTATATTTTATGAAGCAAAGCCCAGGAAAGATGGTCTTGGATGACAACCAACATATACTGGTCTACAACATGATGATTGTTTTCATTTTTCATTATTTCCTTCTATTCATGCCAATGCACACATACCCAGTGCCATACAATAGTCAGCGCCATTTCTTCCCTGTAGTTACCAACTGAAGAATGGCCAGCTCTATGTATAATGCAGTTGTTTAATACACATCCATATGACTAGTAAAGAATAAATCATGTTTTAATAAAAAAAAAAAATAAATAATCTGCAAAAAAAAAAAAATACACATCCACAGATTCAAGCATGAAGAGGAAGAACCTCACAGAGCTTTGCTTGGGACTTGTTTCTTTTATACTCCAGGAAAATGAAGAGCCAATTTGTTGGAAAAGATCTTGCTGCTGGGAAGGATTAAAGGAAAAAGGAGAAGGAAGCAGCAGAGATAGTTATATAGCATCACTGACTCAATGGATATGAATTTGAGCAAACTCTAAGAGTGGAGGAGAGAGGAGCCTGGTGTGCTGCAGCCCATGGAGCTGCAAAGGGTCGGATACAGCTTAGTGACTGAACAACAACAAGAATGAATACACTAGTTCAGGGAGCATGTGTGCGCCAGCATCACAGAACTTCTGGCTCATGGCCTGATATCATGTGATTTTCCAAAATAATTTTTGACCTTTGGCATTCGTCTTCAAGAGAAGTGACACACTACTTTGGAAAGATTGGAAAGAGCATGAGATCTGGAGCCTGGGATGGAAGTCACCAGCTGTCAGCCCAAATTCACTCTTCCCACATTTTCTAGCATCCCCTCACAGTTAAGTGCGCCCATGTGACTTCATTTTTGCTAATACAGTTTGATTAGGAATAATGACTATCCTCCTAAAGCTGGCTTACATGACTTCTCCACTGTGTTCTTCAGTGTTCTTTCTGGCACATGATGATGAAGATTTAAAAGGTTATAATAGATCCACAAGACAGAAGAAATTTAGACCACTGATGACCACATAAACGAGAGTTGCCCCACTGATTCAAATGATGCTCCCGGGACACCTATGTGAATGGGAGGCTTCTATTGTGTTAAGCCACTGAAAGTTCGGGGGTTAGTATCATTGCAGCTTAATCAAACTAATATGTAATCAGGTAGACTTAAGCCCTAAATCTGATACTTACCTTTTATTAGATATTTAGTGTTAGGCTCTTCACTTAACCTATCTTATCCTTTTACTTTGTGTGAAATATAGATATAAATAGGTCTACTACAGATTCTTACTAGGATTTTAGAAAAGGTAGGTAAAGGTATAAAACCACTTTTCCTATCCATTTTGGGCCTGGGAGTACAGGATGAGATTAATCATGATCTTTAGCTATGAAGCACTCTCATCACTGGCTCATGAATGGTTGCATTTGTTTTGCTGTTTATTTGTTTGTAATTATGCATTTATCTCCAATAATACCAGAAACACTTGAAGACTCACTATTTAATATAAGAACTAGAATATAGCTTAAAACTACCCTTTGCTCACCCGTTATGGATAGGTTACAGTTATTTGGCATAACCAAAAGTCAGACCAGAGGAGAAGACCCTGGTTCTTAGGTTGTGGGGCTTTTAATCTGTATGTTTAAGGATGTTCCAGCTCCTCTGCCAATGTGATCAGATTCCAGAATAAAATGGCAAAGTAATTTAGCAAAACTTTTAGTCCAGCCCTATCTTGCTAGTTAGTAGAGGGTACCATTAGCCTTTCCCTTGTAGGGGTCAGGAGGTAAGGGTCCCAATCTATCAGTTGCAGCTATATGATGAGTGGTAGAATTTGCCTCTTGGCATGAGTATTCATGTTTATAGAAGCACCAGTCTATCACAGGGCATTTCAGGGTGCTGGGCTCTAAGCCTTGAGATTAAATGTATTGACTAAGTATTTGACTGGGCTTCCCTTGTGGCTCAGCTGGCAAAGAATCTGCCTGAAATGCAGGAGACTTGGGTTTGATCCTTGGGTTGGGAAGATCCCCTGGAGAAAGGAAAGGCTACCCATTCCAGTATTCCAGCCTGGAGAATTCCATGGACTGTATAGTCCATAGGGTTGCAAAGAGTCAGACATGACTGAGTGACTTTCACTTCCACTTTCACTTTAAGTATTTGATGAATGCTTGTTTCTGTGAAGCTTTGCAGGAAGCCAGCTCTTTTTTGGGGAGATGAGCCTACAGTGAATTGGTCTTGAATAGTTAATATGTACTTCTCAAACCTATTATCTAAAATATTCTCAACATTTGGCACTAGTCAAAAATCATTACTCTTATTATTATTTTGCCAATTAAATGGATTTAAATGGCATCTTTATATTGTAATTTGTATTTTCCAGGTATCTGATGATACTGAATCTTTCTCTGTATGTATACGGCAACATGCGTTTCCTTAGCCTCAAAACACATGCTCATGCCTTTAACTACTTATTAGTGTCATTTGCCCTTTCCTTATGATTTCCCATGGTTCTTTATATGTTTTTATTACCTTTTTATTGGTTATACATGTTGAAAATATCTTCTTCCAGCTCATAACATATTTTCACTTTCTTTAATGTGTTCTGATTAACAGGTGGTCTTAATTTTAATATAGTAAAATTCATCCATGTTTTTTCAGTTACAACAACACATTTTATGTTTTAAGAAATTCTCTCTACCTTGAGGTCAGAAAGAAATTCACTTGTATTTCCCACTAAAATCTTTACTTTTGACATTTAGTTCTCTAATCCATCTGGAATTGATTTTTCTGGGGCAGGCAGAAATCCAAATTTATTTTTGGCCATATGGATAACCAATTTGTGATGGTCTTTCTATTACATCATTTGTGCTTTAGGGATTTGAGTTTGACATTCTACCTGGGTTAACATCTTACATGATATAGAAGGGACCTCATTATTTCTTCCCTTAGACAAAGTCTCCCCATCACAAATAAGCAGAAAAAGGTTCTGTCTTCACCATGGATAATTTTTATTTTATTTTCAGTGAGGCTGATTAAACTTTTTGTTTCTTAAATTTTTCTGAGTGTCGATATTGTTTGATTTGCTTTGCTTTAAATAATAGCTCTTTAAGTTCTTTCAGGTTGATTTTTCAGAACCGGACCATATATTATTGCCGCCAAATCCTTTCTTCTGTATCCCAATCAGTGAAGAAAGATGAATCATGTATTTGTTGAGGGTCTCATCTCCCTCCACTGAGATTTCATCCAGGATATTCAAGGGTCACTTTGAAGAAAGAATACGTTTGAGTGTTCTGCAAAGTTGGGGAAGAACACACTGGTTTGAGAGTGAAAAGCTGCTGAGATGGTATGGTCTGCATGATGTATGTGTATCTAGTACACGTGTGAGGTGGTGTTTAGTGAGTTCTGTGGACTCACTGATGAAATTCAGATCTCTGTGGTCAGCAAGATCTGGTGGTTTCCAATGATAGTTCTCTCTCTCTCTCTCTCTCTCTCTCTCGGTTCATTCTCAGGAAAAAGTAAAGATATTATTTGACTAAGTTAGCATATAGTCTCATTTTGGTAAACTTTTGAGCCACATAAATATGGACTGCCTTTTAAAAAAAAATCAAAGCTTATCCTTATTATTTGAAAAAGTATCTTATTGAATAAGTGGCTTACAAAGAAGCATTTTCCACAAGCATAACTTCAATCTCTCATTTTTATTTAACAGACTTTTGCACAACTGCTGAGTAGCATTGATCTAATGCTAGGATAAGGGAGGTACTATAGAAACTCAGTAACAGAGAGAGAAAAACTTTCTTTTTTTCCCCCCTGAACTTCAGGACAACAAAAACCAATTTGTGCTATTATCTGCAATTCAGCATACATTTAGCATACTGACATACTTTCCTCCATCTTATTCTGCAAATCAGTGTCGCCACTGAGTCAGTCTTTGGTGAAACCAGAGCCCTGAACTGCACTGCAGGCTGTTACAGCCACTTCGTGATGACACACCACCTACAAACACAGGCTGTTTCTTTGGCATAACATTTCACTTGGAAATCCTTGCCAGAAATCCTAGTAATGTAGTGCAGCACGTCATTTATCTAAGAAGCGTTTAAATAAAGAGTTGCTGAAATCTTATCTGTCAAGATTCCAGAATATAATCTTGTGAGCACGGTTTTCTGAATGGTGGTCAAATAGTCCTGTTTTATAGTTGCTGTGGGTCAGGGAGAAAGCCTATTCAATTCATTTCAACTTGATTTGACTTGATTCAATTCAATGTAGTTCAATTCAACTGTAGTTGAACATACAATAGTTCCATTATGTGAACTTCATTAAGAACCTAATAAGTACAACTCACTGTGCTGGGGAATGTGAAGAGAAACTGTTTTGCTGTATTCATTTTACATGAGGAGACTGAAAGCTCCGTGGTAGCAGCAATAAAAATCCTTCTGTTTAAGCCAAAGGATTCACAAGAAGGGTTCAGAGGGCCGTAGAACATAGAGTATTATCTTGCCATTTACAACACCCATATAAGCAAATATAGAGATGGAAATGGCAACCCACTCCAGTATTCTTGCCTAGGAAATCCCATGGACAGAAGAGCCTGGCAGGCTACGGTCCATGGGGTTGCAAAGAGTCAGACATGATTTAGCGACTGAACAACAACATAAGCAGATAGCCATATAAACAAAATTCATACAACCATGAGAAACTTAAAAGCACACTTATCATTGAACATTTGCCATTATTTCCAGATATTCATTTTTGTATGATATACAGCGAAATAAAAACAAAAATTTATAAAAGCAGCTCTGACAATATGGATCCTTGTTTATGCCTTTTAGAATCTAGATTAAAATTTTTGAGAAAATGTGGGTAAATGTTAGTCTTTTATTATTTTCTTCTGTGAAGAATCTGTTGATTTGTTCTATGTATTAAGTATTACATTGGTTTATCTCATAGCTAAAGAAAGAAAGTGGAATCGCTCAGTTGTGTCCAACTTTTTGTGACCCCGTGGACTGTCACCTACGAGTCTCTTCCGTCCATGGGATTTTCTAGGCAAGACTACTGGAGTGGGCTGCCATTTCCTTCTCCAAGGGATCTTCCCAACCCAGGGATCAAACCCAGGTCTCCTGCATTGCAGACAGGCGCTTTACCAACTGAGCCACCAGGGAAGCCTCGTAGCTAATGAGGTAGTTAAATACGAACAATTGAGTACAATGTTGAAATATTCAATGTGCTTGAGTTTGTAGTTTTGATAAATCTCATAGCTGGCCATGGAGTCCTGTCAGAGAAAGTTGACTACTAGTGCTAAAAATTACCTAGCCAAGATCTCAAACTCAAGAATTTTATTGAAAATATCCTTAAATGCAATAAAAAGGTAACAGGGAGATCAGACTCAGGAATGATGTAATATAATGTAATATGTAATATAATACAATATAATATAATACAATATGTTAAACATTATATACTGTGTATATATATATATATATATATATTGTATAAAATGCATATATAATACACTTATCAATCCAGAGGTCTAAAAATGCAGGAGGGTTGAACCATTCAGCAAATTTCCCCAGCTGGAAATAGCATGCTCTATGCTGGTGATACAGTAGTTACTGTCAGCCTATCTTCTCCTTTGATAAGAATGATTGCTCCTTAAAGTCCCCAAAGCATCTGATTTGTTAAGATTTGGTCACAGAGCAACACTAGCTGAGCCAGAATCTGGGCTAGAATTAGAGGTGGGAACGTGCAAGCGAGGAATTACCCTTCCACCAACTTCAAAAACAATGGAGGAAGGTGATTTCCCTGAAAGAAATTGGGTACTAATTAGAAAAGGGATGACTAGGAACTTCCTAGTGCAAGGAAGATGGGCATCGTCATGTTGTGTAGAGAATGAGGAGCAGGAAGGGGCCATCGAATTTGGAGATGAATTAGAAGATCATGATTGTTGCTGATAGATGGGGCAACAAGGAAGTGCCCTCAGAGAGCACACAGAAGATGAGATAATATGGCCACATGAGGATTACTCTATAACATGAACACTTGAGGTTCCATCCGTCGGGGATAGACAAAGCCGCATAAAGGAGAAAGAGTGCCTTTCAGGCTGGTAAGACAGAACTGAAACCTGATTGGAGGCATTACCTTATCTAAGAAAAGAATGTGTCATTCAGAAGAGATGTTGCCAAGCAGAGAAACACAAGCCAGAGGAGGGAGTGCTCTGATTAGAAGGTATAAACATCCATTTCTCACAGGCAGATGCGTTCTTATCCTGGAAGCAGACACACTGGTGTCATTATACATTCTAATCACCAAAGCTGACTATAACACTTCCAGTTCTTTGCTGATCAATGATACTTCCTGATAAATTCTACAGGGAAAGAATGTGCAATAGGAAGAGATTGTCCAAAAGTTCTATTTCTTTTTTTTCTTTTTTCATTTTAAAGAAAGAAAAAAGAAAGAAATAGAGTGTTTGGTTGCATTGGGTCTTAGTTACAACTTGGGCTTCTCTCTAGTTGTGGCACATGGGCTACAGAGCATGTGCGGGCTCAGCAGTCACGGTGCATGGGCTTTAGTTGCCCTGTGGTTTGTGGGAACCTGATTTCCCAACCAGGGATGGAACCTGCATCTCCTGCATTGCAAGGCGGATTCTTAATCACTGGGTTACCAGGGATATCCTCCCAAAACAAAGATCAAAACAGTGATTTAAAGAAAAATTTAAAACTAGAAACTCAAGATGCATACATAAAATGTAGATATAGATACAGATATGCATGTGGGCTTCCCTGGTAGCTCAGCTGCAATGCAGGAGACTCTGGTTTGATTTCAGGGTTGGGAAGTTCCCCTGGCAATGGGATACGCTACCACTTCAGTATTAATGGGCTTCCCAGTAGCTCAGATGGTAAAGAATTTGCTTGCAAAGAGGAAGACCTGGGCTTGATCCCTGGGTTGGGAAGATCCCCTGGAGGAGGACATGGCAACCTCTTTCCAGTATTATTGCCTGGAGAACCCCCATGGATAGAGGAGCTTGGCGGGCTAGAGTCCACGGGTTTGCAAAGAGTTGGACACAACTGAGTGACTAAGCACATGCATGTATATATGCATGTGTATAAAATGAACATTTATAAAATGTGTATAGGGAAGAAAGTAGAATTATTTAATTCTGTCACACATTCTATATATATTTTGCATGCATAGTAAAATCGACACCAACTCTATTATTTCCTGTTTTCATTTTTTCTTTCTGATTTTCCTTATCTTCATGTTTTAGCTTTGAAGGAAAGTTCAGCTGTTTACCTTCACCACCTCACTCACAGTCCTGAAACTATGTCTACTGCACTCTCACTTTTGGTTCATGCAGCTCCAGAGCTCTTCTGATTTCTTCTTTCCCAGCAAGGAAACATTTTCTTCAAGAAGGAGAAAAAGGATCTTTCCATGTTTCTCCCCTACTGAATCTATTCTTTAAGAACTCTGTCTCTTTATTTTTTCCCATAAAGATTCCCAAATAGACTCTGTGCTTAGGAAACAAAAAATACTCCTCAAAGTCGCCTCACTTTTAGAAAGAACTATTTCCTCAAATTGAGTAAGCAGAATTTTCCCTTTAATTTAGGTTTCTAGCAGAGTAGTAGAGCAAATTCCACATCTTTTTTTAAAGCAGTTTTGTAAAATTAATTTTTTTAATAATTCAGGAGATTACTTATTTATTTAATAGCTGGGTCCTCAGAAGGTTGCTCTAAAAATATTTTGAAAAATTTTTATGCCCTGCCACCATGGGGAGTTTAAAGTGATAATGTCACTTATAAGATAATGATTAATTGAACAGTAACTAGAAAGAAAATAGCCCCTCCCCCTACCCTCCTTCTGGACAAACCATGTTAAGATTTTATCAAGAGTCTTCTCATTCCTGACTTTCCTCTCCAGGTCTTATTACAAACTGTTATAGCAACATCTACTTCTCTGTTATCTATCACAGTTTCAACTGTCTATCTATTGACTTACTCTACAGGCTTTACTGAACATTCTGCTCTGTCATGCATTGTTTTAGGCACAGAGTCTACAGCAGGAAACAGCGTAGACAAGGTCCCTGCTCTCACAGTTTTCTCCTGTTGGGGGAGACAGACAACAAAAAGATAAATGGGATAATTTTAGTGATAAGAGCTATAAAGAAAATAAAAAGAAAATACAACAGGGAAACATGATAGAAAAAGAATGTGGCAGAGTCCTATCTTAGATATAATGTGTTTAAGTTAGCTATTGCTGTGTAACAAGTGACCTCCATGCTTACTGGCTTAAAAATAATGACAGTTTAAATTTTTCACAATTCTTCGGGTTGACTGGGTTAAGCTGAATGATGTTTCTGTTCCACATTCTGTGATGAGGCCATTCACACAACTGCATTCAGTTGGGAGCTCAGTTGGTCCTGTCATGTTCGTTATGGCTTCTCACCTTCCCTGGTCTCTCTCCATGTGGGCTCCTTCATGCAACTGTCTAACCCAACTTTAGTTGCTGGCTTCCAGGGTGCAAGGATGGAAGCTGCTCTTGGTCTTTTAAACTGTGGGCCCAGAGCTAGCACAGTGTCACTTGCACCACATTCTATTGATCAAAGCAAGTCCCCCAGCCATCCAGGTTCAAAGGGAGGAATGTAAAATGCCACCTTCTGATGAAGGAAGCAGTAAAGTGTGCATGATCAGTCGCCCTTCATGTCTGACTCTTTGTGACCCCATGGACTGTAGCCCACCAGGCTATTCTGTACAAGGGATTCTCCAGGCAAGAAAACTGAAGTGGGTTGCCATGAGTGGATGCATTCACTTGAGTTTGTGAGCAGACAGTAACTTGTGTATGAAGAAAAAGGAGCCCCATTCTCCAGACAGATATCTAATGTTTAATCTAATGATTTGATGGATTACACAAGCTTCCCAGTGGTATAAGGTAACTTTGAGAGGATATTTGGATATGAGCAATCACAGGCAACATAAATGAAGATTCTGCATCAGTTCTTCATTTTCAACTCTAGAGCTCCTCTTTCTTATAAGCAAAGGTCTTCCAGGTTGAAGATTCATACCTACAATTCTTTATTTTAGGACCAGTTGATTCTACCCTGCCATCAGTTAGGTTTACAATGATGACTAGTAAACATCCAACAATGATTATGTTTCCTCCATGTCAAAACCACCAAGTGAAAAATGAAAGTGTCAATCAACCAGATGTTTCATCTACATCATACCAAACTATTACTTAGAAAAATCAACATCCCTCATTCCCTTTAATTGTCTTGCCAGAATAGAGGGGAATCCCTCATCATGTAAAGGCCAGAAGTCCAGCCTTTTTGTCTTTTGAAGCCAAGGAGATAAAATTAGCCTGTTGATAGATGCTTTCAGTCTTCAGCCAGATGCTGGGGCATTGTAACCATGATACTATATAAAATATGTGAATTCACATCAGGCATCCTAAAACTCTCTAAGTATCACTGTACTCTAATACATTAGACAAACCTTCCTAATACATATCTTCCAAAATTTGTATTTTCTTCTTGCTTTGAATTCTATAATACAGCAATTAATTCTGGGAAGAATTTTAATCTGATAATCAAGATCCTCAGTCTAACTACTATGTCTCTCTTGTTCTCCTGCCCCCTTATGTCTTACATATGTAGACCAGGGTTTCTCAACCTTGGCACTACTGACATTGCAGGTGGAAGAATCTTTGTAGCGGAAGACTCTGTGCACTAGAGGATGCTGATCAGCATCCCTGGACTCTATGCTTTTCCTTTCATGTCAGGCTCTATCCCCCAATGCATGTGGTCTTCCTCCTTCATAACCTTTTTGTTGGGAAGTGGAGTGGATCATGTGTCAGTACAGTTTTTTCCTTTTTACCAGGAGTCAGGAGGGAGAGAGGAGGAAAGAAGAGGCTAAACAGGAAAGGGATAGGAGAATGAGTATGGACTGTGGGTGTTAATCATTCTGATCCCATTGTATTAACAGGGACAAAGACTGCTTGCTCTTTGTTCTTTTGTGCATACATGCTAAGTCACTTCACTTGTGTCTGACTCTTTGAGACCCTGTGGACTGCAAACTGCCAGGTTCCTCTGTCCATGGAATTCTCCAGGCAAGGGTACTGGAGTGGGTTGCCACTTCCTACTCCAAGGGATCTTTCTAACCCAGGGATCAAATCGTGTCTCCTGCATTAGCAGGTGAATTTTCCAGGCAAGAATACTGGTGTGTGTTACCATGCTCTCCTCCAGGTATCTTTCCAACACAGGAATGGAACCTGCGTCTCCTACACTGGCAGGTGAATTCTTTACCAGTAGCACCACCTGGGAAGCCCCTTTGTGATTTTACACCTCATGCAATAGTGTAACATACATGCCACACCATATACCAATTCTGAGGTGCATTCATACTCAGTTGTGTCTGACTCTTTGTGACCCCATGGATAGTAAGCTGCCAGTCTCCTCTGTCCATGGAATTTTCCAGGCAGGAATATTGGAGTGGGTTGCCACTTAGTACTCCAAGGGAATTTTCCTAACCCAGAGATCCAACCCATTGTCTCCTGCATTAGTAGGCAGATTCTTTACCACTAAGCCACTTGGAAGTCCCATATACCAAACTGGAGTCTCTTATTTGATCCTCGTCAATATCCTAGGAGATAAGGACCATAGTATCCATTTATAGAGAAGAAAACAGGCCCAGGAGTTTAGTCATTTGCCACAGACAGCCCTGGTGACAAAGGAAGAGCCATGACTCAATGCAAAGCAGTCTGTGCCTAAAGAGCCTCTCCTTAACACTCTGCTGAAGTTTGTGTGACTTAAAAGGTATTATCTTTGAGATGGTTGGCTTTGGTTTCATCTTCCTGTTATTAAGAGGTGGATCACATGGGAGAAAAAGCCAATTGAATTCCCATCTTCCCTGTGTATTTCAATTCCAGGGCTTTCATTTGCCTTTAATGGCTTTCTCAGGTCCTTCTTTTGAGAGTGAGACCTTCCAGGGCTGAGCTCAGCCCAAACATAAAACTTTGGGAAAAGAGTTAGGAAAGTCTGGTCAGCTATTTTTGTAGGTGGAGGGGGGCTGGGAAGGGATAAGATAGAAAGTACCCTTTCTTCCATCCCCCAAATATCTTAGTGTTAGAATTTTCAAATTAGCATGTGGTCACATTTTTATGGGAAAGTGCAAAATTAGTTAAGAAAGACTTGAACTCTCGTTCCCTTCTTGAGCAAAGCCAAAAGCGTGAGCCATGAGTACCCTGCTCATCACATAGTTGGTGAACTAGTGACAGATAAGCTGAAGATGCTTTGCACGGAAATCTCATCAGCCATGGTCACTTTGGGGTAATCATTGGGCTTCTCCTCTTCATTCTTCCTTCGACCTTCTCCCCGACAGGGTCTTCTCCAAATTTGCAATTCTTTTCTATACAGCTCCCTTATTCATGCTGAATTTATGCAAAGATCCAACCCAGGGTATGTTCAATCATTCATTCAGATATATTTGTTGAATTGCTATGAAGTGCTAGATATAGTATTTGTAATTTTATGTGTGTTATTTTATTTTGTGTTATTTTATGCCTGTTATTCATGAATAAATGAAATATCATCATCACTGATGCATGTAAAAGGAACCCAAGCTATGGTCAGGATAAGCAATCTGTCCTTAGACATTTGTGTTGTGAATGCGGAAATGACTTTCAAGCTAGAGGTTTGTAGGTTTGCAAAGCCCATGATTTTAGCCACTGTGAATAGCTGCTTCCTGGTAATAAGGTAGAGTGAGAAGACCCTGGTTCTCATGTTACAGAAGGAGGAGCTGGAGGAATTGGGTCTATGGCGCCTGACCAAAGGAGCTGCCAGGTCTTTGATTAACTTGAAGTAGAGAAGGGATAAATGGGGCTGTGAGTCTCTGAGTGGTAGAAACCCCAAGGGGAGAGATTTCAGTTCAAAATATGGTAGGACTTTCTAAGAGTTGGAACTCTCTGACAGTTGAATGCATTCCTCCAGAGACAAGGGAGCACCCTATAATTCAAGCAGTGCAAACGTGTAGGTGTAAAATCACTTGGCAGGGCTATCAGATTAAGGCAGCTGATGACTGACCAGGTGAACGGGATGAACTCGGCCTCCCTGGGCCATGATTCTGTAATGTCCTGGCCTTAATACCTTGAGCTTATATGACCCAGAATAAATGTCTTCACTTGTTTATACTTCAGATTCTCCATTTGTGAAGGTTATTTCTCTCTCTGATATTCTCAGATTATGTAGCTCTCAGACCAAAACTATGTATAGGGATGCAACTACAAGTACAGTTTTATTACCATTTTAGCCTAACAGAGGTTAACATAATGTTGAAATCTTGGGTTTCATTATCAGGTTGGCTGGCTCAGTCCTGAAAGCTTGAGCCTGAAGTCAAGGTCTTCTCCTGCCAATCTTCTTTAACATTTCTTTCTCACTTAAATCTAAAGTTTGTTTTATGTAGCTCCCTGTGTCACTGAGAAACTGTCTCCAAATACTCCTGAACTCTTGATTTAAAGACTGCCTGATCCCTTCACAATTAGCACTCCTTTAGAGGGTAGGATGGGCCAGATCAGGAGAGGCTGGTAGCCAGAGAGAGGACTCTGGCAAGAATGGGGATCAGGGAGGAGGAAACAAGAAGGGTTGGCATAGGCATCTGTTGATACTCTAGAAAGTCACTGAACAGTTTACAGGCAAGACTTATGAAGGACTGTTGCAAAGTTTGCCTGTGTTAAATAAATGTGATACACTCAAAATAGTGTGCTAGGTATATAATAAGTATAAAAATGTTGTCTATTGTTTTATTTCTATTATTATCATTATTATTACAACTATTATGCTCTAAATCTAGTAAATTGCACTTAGTAGGTATTCAACAAATGTTTGTTGAATGAACACAAAAATGAGTGAATAACCCCTTTGAAAAATAGTGAATGGCAAGCAAAGTGGTGGCTTCATGTTTTGGTAATGGTCATATTTTTACAGAGGAAATGGGAGAACCCTGCAAAGCCAAACATCCTGTTAATATTATGTCATTATTGTGAACTGTCAGTCCAGATTTTTCACTGTGATTCTTTTTAAGGCAAAACTCTTGGAAATTAGAGAGGCTATGGAAAATGTGATTATGGGATAAGTATTTATCATTAATGTGGCCTTTGCCAATTTCTAAGCCTGAATGAGTTTTTGTTTGAGCCAAACAGTTAAAAATTGTTCTTTTTCCAAAGCTTCCCAAGTGAACACAATGCCTCTAATTAGAAACGAAGTGTTGCTTATTTATTTCTTGTACTTATTTCTAAGTATATGCACAGATTAGTGTTCACTGGGCCAAACTATCTGCTTTTATGCTGTTCACTGGGCCAAACTATCTGCTTTTATGCTGAACAGAATGAAGATCCAAGTCTTCTCTGAGCGTGTGCTGCAAGGATCACCACGCCCTCTCCTGAGTTCTTGTGCATCTGCGCCAGCGTCTCTTCCTTTGCAGTCCAGGTAGAGACTGCATAGGGGAGAAGCAGGCAAACTTCTGTAATTGAGAATTACAGAAATTTACAGAAATTTACACTTCAGGAGGTCTGTCAAGCTACATGCAAATGTCCCCAAGTTCTCTTAGCGAAGCCCGCATATGTCTGAGCTGACACAAGGCTTGGATCCAATCTACCAGCCCTGGCAAACTCATGATTGGAGACTATAGCATACTGCCAGGCAGTCAAGTTCAGGAAATCACAATCGGAGCGTGGGGTTACATAAAGAGGAGCATGCTGTCACCCTAATCCTTTCCATAGTGAGGTCACCACAAATGAGTTCTGGCCTTAGTCTTATATGTCTGAAAACTGGACTTTTCAGGGTACCCAGGACCAAATATGTAGGTAGTGCTCAATAAATGGGCTTCTCAGGTAGTTCAGCGGTAAAGAATCTACCTGCTGCTGCAGGAGACAAAAGAGATGTGGGTTCAACCCTTCTGTTGGGAAGATCCCCTGGAGGAGAAAATGGCAAACTGCTCCAGTATTTTTGCCTGGAAAATGCCAAGGACATAGGAATCTGGTGGGCTACAGTCCATGGGGTTGCAAAGAGCTGGACACAACTGAATGACTGAGCATGCACACTCGATAGATATTAGGAATTAATATTCTTATTCTCTCTCACTTCGTAGCCCTGTTGCCAAGCTTTGAGAGCTCTCTCACTGTAGCTGCCCATGTATTGCAATCCCTGGGTTTCTTTCATGTGCATCACCCCCACTCTCAAATCACACAGCAAAAGCACTGTTAACATTTGGAAAGGAAGGGTAAGCAAGTTTACTAACTGTTATCTCCTGCTGTAGCTTTCATTCTCTTGGCCCAAATGAGGAGTGTTTGTGAAATAAACACATATGTGTACAGGAGTTTCTCTTATATGAATGGAAACAAACATGGCTATGGCTTCTGAGATGGCTAGAATGGTGAGGTCAGTACATATGACACATACATACAACATCTAAGGCTTATTTGAAATACATCTTTTTCATTTTAACCTAAGAATACACAAGATGTCCCTTTTTTTATTGGAGTATAGTTGCTTTACAATGTTGTTAGTTTCTGTTGTACAGCAAAGTAAATCAGCTATCAGTTCAGTTCAGTAGCTCAGTCATGTCCAACTCTCTGTGACCAAAGAACTGTAGCACACCAGGCTTCCCTGTCCATCACCAAATCCCGGAGCTTACTCAAACTCCTGTCCATCGAGTCAGTGATGCCATCCAACCATCTCATCCTCTGTCATCCCCTTCTCCTCCCACCTTCAATCTTTCCCAGCATCAGGGTCTTTTCCAATGAGTCGGTTCTTCAAATCAGGTGGCCGAAGTATTGGAGTTTCAGCTTCAGCATCAGTCCTTCCAATGAATATTCAGGACTGATTTCCTTTAGGATGGACTGGTTGGATCTCCTTTAAGTCCAAAGGACTCTCAAGAGTCTTCTCCAACATCACAGTTCAAAAGTATCAATTCTTAGGTGCTCAGCTTTCTTTATAGTCCAACTCTCACATCCACACATGACTACTAGAAAAACCATAGCTTTGACTAGATGGACATTTGCTGGCAAAGTAATGTCTCTGTTTTTTAATATGCTGTCTAGGTTGGTCATAGTGTTTCTTCCAAGGAGCAAGTGTCTTTTAATTTGATGGCTGCAGTCACCATCTGCAGTGGTTTTGGAGCCCCCCAAAATAAAGCCTCTCACTGTTTCCATTGTTTCCCCATCTATTTGCCATGAAGTGATGGGACCAGAATGCCATGATCTTAGTTTTCTGAATGGTGAGTTTTAAGCCAACTTTTTCACTCTCCTCTTTCACTTTCATCAAGAGGCTCTTTAGTTTTTCTTTGCTTTCTGCCATCAGGGTGGTGTCATTTGCATATCTGAGGTTATTGATATTTCTCCCAGCCATCTTGATTCCATCTTATGCTTCATCCAGCCTGGCATTTTGCATGATGTACTCTGCATATAAGTTACATAAGCAGGGTGACAATATACAGCCTTGCCATACTCCTTTCCTGATTTGGATCCAATCTGTTTTTTCATGTCCAATTCTAACCGCTGCTTCTTGACTTGCATACAGATTTCTCAGGAGACAGGTCAGGTGGTCTGGTGTTCCCATCTCATGAAGAATTTTCTGCAGTTTATTGTGATCCACACAGTCAAAGGCTTTGGCATAGTCAATAAAGCAGAAATAGATGCTTTTCTGGAACTCTCTTGCTTTTTTAATGATCCAGCAGATGTTGGCAATTTGATCTCTGGTTCCTCTGCCTTTTCTAAATCCAGCTTGAACATCCTAAAAGAAGATGCTGTGAAATTGCTGCACTCAATATGCCAGCAAATCTGGAAAACTCAGCAGTGGCCACAGGACTGGAAAAGGTCAGTTTTCATTCTAGTCTCAAAGAAAGGCAATGTCAAAGAATGTTCAAACTACTGCACCACTGCACTCATCTCACACACTGGCAAAGTAATGCTCAAAATTCTCCAAGCCAGGTTTCAACAGTACTTTAATCAGCCATATGTATACAGATATTCCCTCTCTTTTGTATTGCCTTCCCATTTAGGTCGCCACAGAACATTTGAGTTTCCCCACACCACAGAGTAGAGTTCAGTGTACTATATAGCCAGTTCTCATTAGTTATCTATTTTACATGCAATACTGTATATATGCCAATCCCTATATCTCAGTTCATTCATCAACTGATGAATGGATAAAGAAGATGTAGGGACTTCCTGATAGCTCTGTTGGTAAAGAAACCACCTGCAATGCAGGAGACCCTGGTTCAAAAGATCCACTGGACAAGGAATAGGCTACCCACTCCAGTATTCTTGGGCTTCCCTGGTGGCTTCAAGAATCCTCCTGAAATGTGGGAGACCTGGGTTCAATCCCTGGATTGGAAAGATCCCCTGAAGAAGGGAACAGCTACCCACTCCAGTATTCAGGATTGGAGAATTCCATGGACTATACAGTCCAGGGCATTGCAAAGAGTCATACACGACTGAGTGACTTTCACTCAGACTCAGACTCAGGGCATATATACAATGGAATGTTACTCAGCCATAAAAGGAATGAAATTGTACCATTTGCAGGGATGTGGATGGACCTAGAGACTGTCATACAGAGTGAAGTCAGAAAGAGAAAATTAAATATTGCATATTAATGCATATATGTGGAATCTAGAAAAATGCTATACATGAACTTATTTGTACAGGTATCCCTTCTTAAAGGGGGATCTTTCATGAACTTCTCATGGCCAGACTGAACGGGAATAGTAGTACTTACTTTTGCTCAGTATTATAGTAAGTCTGCTCTATACATTGGTTTATCAAATCCAAGAGCCCTGCAAACTACGTGCCACAATTCCCACTGTACAGCAGAGGAAATTGAGGCTCCTAGAAATTAAATGTTTTGCTTATGTTCTACAGCTACTAAATTGCAGAGTCATAATGTTAATCAGAATTCTGCCTCTGCTTTCCATGCTCCTAATAACAAAAGGAGAAAGAGAGATGCAGAGCAAAGGAAGCAATAGGAACGAGCTTGGCTAAGCCAGGGGGAGGGGAAACCAGGGTAGCAGATAACTGACACTTGAAGGGTAAGCAAAAGTATACCTCAGAGCAGAGCGAACCCTCTAGGTTTTCTGCCCTTTATAATTTTATCTGTGGCAGAATCATGTGGAAAATATCAGTGGTTGACTCAGTGGGACTGCCAGCAAAGCATACATTTTGAAAGTCGTGCAGAGCACCCTCATTTAAAGCTGGGCAAAGATCAAAACAAAAAAAAAAAGATGCTCAGGAAACACATTTCCTTAACTCCTGCAGGAGGAAACTTTTCACAACTGGAAAATGCAAGCCATCACTGCCAGCCCCAAAGCATGGAGGCTTCACCTCATTAATCATAGCTGTCAGGTTCCACTCTGTAAACATCAAGCTATTGATATATAAAATGTCTTGTTTTTCATGGAAAAGAAAACAAAGGAGATGGTGTAATGTACAAGCCATTCAAGTAAATGCTGTTAAAATCAAAATAGGATGCTCTGTGCCCTTATCAAATACAAGGCAATGCAAAATTCTGGTCATCCAAAAGCCTCAAGAGAAAAGAATCAGAAGAAGGCAGTGCTAAAATCAAGTCCAAAGTGGGAGGGAGAGAAGAAATGGAGCCAAGAGCCGGGAAATAGGATCAATGCAGAAGAAGTTCATGAATAATGACACACACTGTTGTGGGACAAAAACAATAACAAAACATATTTGGAGAATCAAGGTCAGTTCCTGCCATTTTTACTAAAACCACCTTGGACCAAGCTTTCAGCATCTCCCATCAGCATGACCTCGTAGCAACCAAGTGGCTTTCCTGCTTCCATTCTTACTGCCCTGGATATAATCTCCTCCCAACGTGGTCTTTTTTGTGTAAATCAGATCATATCATTCTTCACCTTAGACTTCCAAGTTCCAACTCCTTGCAATCCCATGGACTATACAGGTCAGGATTCTCTAGGGGATCTTCCCAACCCAGGGATCAAACCCAGGTCTCAGGCACTGCAGGCAGATTCTTTACCAGCTGGGCCACAAGAGAAGCACAATTGCAATTTGAATACTATCCAAATGGAAATTTGATAATTGAAATGAATTATACCTGAATATTATTAATATTTAAATAGTATATATCCTATATTAATACCTAAATATACCCTCTTCTTAGACTTCCAGTGGATTAAAATTATAATAATACTCAAATTTCCTATGATAACCATCTTATATTACCTAGCCTCAGTTCTCATCTCTGACCCAAATTTTTTAATTTCCTCTGATTTACTCTGCTATAATCCCACTGGCTTCCTCCCTCCCCCTCCATCTTCTCAAACTTATAAAAGTATCTCTGCTTGAATGATTTTGTAGAAATACTCTTTCCTGTAATATTTACATTCTTGGCCTTCTACTCAAAATCTAAGGCTTGGTTCATATAACCTCTACTTACTCAGGTCTTCCTTAGTTATCTTAACTAAAATACTACAGTTCACTGCTTAATATTTATATGTACATATTGTATATACATGTATTTATTTTATTTATATATATATACATTTAGTTTATTTATCTCTTCCCTCAACAAAGAGGTCCTAATGAATTCATTATATTTGCATATTTAAATATAAGATCAAGAAGGGCACAGATTTTATCTGATCGCTATATCCTCAATAGCACCAAATACATTGTAGGCATCCAATAAATGTATTTTGAGTGAATGAATAGATGAGTGAAAGGCAGTCCTGCAGGCTAAGTGGTTCCTGGATCAGGAGTTTTTATATTTGGATTCATCCTGACTGAATAACATTTCTGGCTATGAATACCGGGCTACCATTTCCAAATGGTGGACCACAGTAACTTGTCCAGGGCAGTTCAGCATCTATACTTGGGTTAAGAGAGAATGTGATAATACTTGTGAAAGTGCTTGGAAAGCATCCTATTCAGCAAGAAGCTAGTGGTTCTTAGGTAGAGAACCACAGAGTGACACAAGTGTAAGGAGATACTTTGTTGTTGTTTGGTCCCTAAATCGTGTCTGACTCTCTTGTGACCCCCATGGACCACAGCCTGCCAGGCTCCTCTGTCCAAGGGACTTCCCAGGCAAGAATAATGGAGTGGGTTGCCATTTCCTTCTCCAGGGGTTCTTCCCCTTCTCTGATCTCTTCCCCGGGATTACACCCACATCTCCTCCAATAGCAGGCAGATTCTTTACCAATGAACTGCCTGGGAAGCCCTAGGGAGAAACTTGGTCCAAGGTAAAATCAAGCAGAGAAAAAAGGTCTTTGAGAAAATTGGGTCTGCCTTTTTCAATTGAGGAAATCATGTAGGGAAAATGTTCATTTCACAGACCACATGTCATAGATCCTGGAAGAGACTGAGAGTTAAGAAGTCATGTGTCCAGTCTCCTGCCTCCAGAAAGGAAAAGCCTCATTAGTGGTTATGAAGGCAGCCGAGGAGTCGGATTGCCTGCGTTTGAATCTTGACTCCACTCCTGTCTAGCTCTAAGACCTTAACCTCTTGGGGCCTCAGTGTCGTTATCCAGAAAGTTCAGAAACTATAACACCCACCAGAAATGTTATATAAAATAATGTATGGAAAACACTTTGAGCTGTGTCTGTTCCATTATCTTCATTTTGCAAACAAAGTGACTGAATTTCAGAACGTTTAAGGGACTTCTCCAAAGGTGCACAACGAACCAATGATGGGGCTAGATGTGAGTCCAAAACTTCTACCTCCCAAGTACTGTGGACAGACTGAAACATTTTAAAAACATTTATGCAGTTGAGCGTATTTAACACCTGAACTAAAGGAGATCAGTCCTGGGTGATCACTGGAAGGACTGATGCTGAAGTTGAAACTCCAATACTTTGGCCACCTCATGAGAAGAGTTGACCTATGGGAAAAGACCCTGATGCTGGGAGGGGTTGGGGGCAGGAGGAGAAAGGGACGACAGAAGATGAGATGGCTGGATGGCATCACTGACTCGATGGGCATGAGTTTGAGTAAACTCTGGGAGCTGGTGATGGACAGGGAGGCCTGGCGTGCTGCGATTCATGGGGTCGCAAAGAGTCAGACACCACTGAGCGACTGAACTGAACTAAACTGAACACCTGAACTAGACATTGGCCATAAAGTAATGTTTTATTATGATATCATTTTTTTCTAGTAATATACATTGATATATGTGAAAAATACTAAAAGAATGCAAACAAAAATGCAACTATTGGGTGTATGGAAGGGGGAGTTTGAGAATTATAAACAATTCTGTTTTCTTTGTGTTTGCTGTTTGCCCTGCTGTTAGAATGCAGCAGGTATGGCCTATATAGCTAGAAAAAAAGTTATTTAAAAAGCAAAACAACAATAAAAACATCAGTTAAATAAAATTAACAAATTAAATTAAATTAAATTAGATAAAATTAAAGTAACATATATCTTGAATGTGTGATTATACAAAATTCTTATCTTATTTACACTGTTTTACATTTTCCAGACGATTCTAGTTTAGACTCTCATTGAGCTTTCATAGAACCTTGTACATATGCCAACGCCCTGTCTGCCACACTCAAATTCTCTTTTAGGTGTCAGTTTCCTTACATGTCTGTACACAAGTTGCAGTTGATTGGTTTTCAGGGCCCTTGTGGATACCCAAATCCAGGGATATTCAAGTCCCTTATATATAATGGCTTAGTATTTGCATATAGCCTATACACATTTTCCCATATTCTTTAAATCATCTCTAAATTATTTATAATGTCTATATGTGTGCTCAGTCATGTCTGACTCTTTGCGGCCCTGTGGACTGTAGCCTACCAGGATCCTCTGTCCATGGAATTTTCCTGGCAAGAATGCTGGAGTGGCCTGGGGATCTTCCTGACCCAGGAATTGAACTCACATCTCTGGCGTCTCCTGCATGGGCAGGTGGATTCTTTACCAGTAGTGTCACCAGCAGAAGATGCAAGACTTGTGTGTTCCATCCCTGGGTCAGGAAGATCCCCTGGAGTAGGAAGTGGCAACCTGCTTCAGTAGTCTTTCCTGGAAAACTCCATGGACAGAGGAGCCTGGCGGGCTACAGTCTATGGGGTTGCAAAGAGTCGGACATGACTGAGCATATACTCACCTGCTAGATTACTTATAATCTCTAATACAATATAAATGCTATGGAACTTGTTGCCAGTGTATTACTTTTGCTTTTTACTTCTTGGAACTTTTTGGAATTTCTTTTTTCCTTTTGAATATTTTCAATCTGAGGTTGGTTTAATCCATGGATGTAGAACCCACAGACTCAGAAGGCTGAGTATACTATTTCTATCCTAGTTACCTCATATGGTTGCATTTTGACAATGTCTGATGAATAACATATCCTTGAGGATTCTGACTCTGGAAATAGTACTCCTAAGGACCACCCTGATTCCAAAATTACTAAGATGATTTGCAAAATCTCCTTCTCTGTACTGATGAGTGTTCCATATTTCTGTATTCTATTTCTAACCAAGACATTTTATGTCTTCAGTTATTTTTCCTTTTATATTAAAACATTTATGAAGCACATTCAGCATTCATATTTCACACTCAAGTATTCTTCTTTATCAAGAAAATTTTAATAACCATCCCCTGAAAAACATCCCAAAGAAATTCTACCCTACCTTCTGGGGACATTCCATATCTTTAGTGATTTTCATGGACACTTTTATTACTTGTTAAAATAGTTTATGATTGAAGTTTCAAGGCTTCTCTCAGAAACTTTTGAGTCTGTTTCCTTAGCAAAATTGTAAATGGAGAGTTTAAAAGGCAATGAAATTACATAAACTATAAGACAGCCTCTCCATGTGCCATGCAGAGCACACCCACACCTGCCAGCTTCTCTGAGTGTGGTTTGGTTATTGCAGAGGCTAACACGACCTAGCGTCCTTTATCGGCAGACTCTGTCTATGGAGTACCTCAAAGTAGGATATGCTAGTGTCCACAAGATCAAATTGGAAGTGTGAAGTTGAGTGGTATTGAACAATACCTCAGAGAAGGTATCAGTGAGAAATTCTGTTACCAGAGTCAGTTTCTGACTGACAGAACTTGGCATCTGAACTGCCTTAGGCTCTAGGCTGACTGACTTAGAGAGGACACCATATGGAATTGACAAATGGTGGCCCCAGTGGACTCTTACCCTCCATATTCTTCTTTTATTTGATCATATATTCCACTAGATAATCATCAGCTTAAAAAGTGAGAACATAATGAAGTAAATAAGACATCACAGTTTTAACTTTGGGAAAATTACCTAGGTTTTCTGGGCCTCAGTTATAATAATAATAAACAGCGTAATAGCACCAACTAACATTTACTGAGGATTCACTCTGTGTCAGGTAGTATTCTAAGCTCTTGGCGTATATTAATTCCTTTCATATAATATTTTCCTCACACAGTTTGTTGTCAGAATTAAGGGAGTACCCAAGCAAAGTTCTTAGCATAGGCCCTAACCAATAATGCTAAAATGAGTTCTCCAAAAGAGCTGGCTATTTTGTTTAAAAATAATAATAATTTTTTCCTACTCCAAATAAAACTCTAAGAGGCTTTTTAAACTTTCAGTAAGATGGTGTCTCAACTCTTTGTAATATCTCAGCATTACCTACAACCTAACTAGAGCCTGACACATATTCAGTGATCAACAAATATTTATTAAAGAAAGACTATCCTACATTGTATGAATGTTCTTATAAGTACATTCCTCAGGAAAGAAAGTACATAGTATTCTTCAGATTCTTAAGATATTTCATGATCTAAACAATAAGACACCACTACTTTAAAAAAAAAAAAGAATTCTGTCACTGTGTAATAAAGTCTTAATAAGAATAACAAGGAAGCAGAGAGGGAAGATTTGTGTGGGGCTGGCTCCCTATCCTCATTCGGAAATTCTCTGTAATGCCAGCCTCTGTGTTGGTAGCCCAGGATGGCTCACTCTCCCCACCTGGAAATTCCTATTTGACCTCTGGTGTCATTTACAAAAGACTGTGAGATTACTGGCTATATGTTTAGCCTTGAATGGATGACTCAATGTTAAACAATTTCATTCTGGTTTTGTAGGAATCATAGAATGTCAGCACTGGAAAGAACTTCAGACATCATCTATTTTGAGGTTTTCAAATTTGTAGCAGATGGGTCACTACTCGCCTACTTGCATGCATGCAAGACATCTCTAATTGGGGACAGCAATCTTTGCATCTATATTATTTAAATCCTTTTTAATATACTATTATTCTATGTAGCCATTAACAGTTGATTGAAATTAGCACTACGAGAAAACCAGTTTTCCATCCATATCATGAGTCTAACATCCTCCTATCACAGCTGGGAAAATCGAGAAGATGACATTTAATACATCTGTGGGTTAGAGGTGATCACCTTGAAGTGAGTGATATGAGGTTTTGACATAGCAAGGGTTGTGACCACAAACTACAATCATTTGAGTACCAAATATCATCTTTGCCTCTGCTGTTATCTTCTTTCCTCATCTTTCACAGAATAAAGACTGAAACTCTCTTAAAAGATCATTTACCTATTTCCCACATACTCTTGGTGGTTAAAAGCAGAGTCTTGGATGATGAAAAGAAATAAAAAATGATTGTATGAAGTATTGTTCCATATTTTGTTCATTTTTATTTTAAACAATGAAATAGTTATGCAAAGCCACAGGTCTCAGGTTACTCTATCTCAGCATCCTTGAAAAAGGCCCTGTGGGAAAATCCCATATTTAAAGCTAGGAGACTTGGAGCTGTTGGCACTAACTGAGGATTGGTGACTTTCTGAACCTCAGTTTCCCCTATTGTCATAGGAGGATATTGGACACTTCAGAGGAATAGAAAACTGGATTCCTCATGCATGGGAGAGAAAGAATGACTCCCTGTTGAAAAGGAGATTATGAATACTTATTTCTAGTGTGTGTGTGCCCACATGTGTATGTTGTGTGTGTTTGTGTGTGTATATGTGTGCAGATATGCACATATTTAACGTGAGGATGAAGACTTGGCTGGGGAATGATATGAAATAAAGTGCATTTCCACTTTTAAAATTATTAATGAAATAACATAGACCTGTCTTAAAAATTATCAAACATTACTGTAGTTCCTACAACTTAGAATGGAGCTCTCCCTCTGCATTCCAAGGGTGGATAAGCTCTGAGCCTCACCATAAACTTTTTTTCAGTTAATTTTATGCAAAAATGCTAGTGAAAATTGGAGTATTAGGCAGACCAGCAGAGATCAAGTTTTGACACAATCTAGATTTTTTCTTTCCTTTTGAGGATGGTAAAGGTGGCCAGGGAAGGGAGGATTGCTAAATATGCAGCAATTCTCTGCCTTCTTTATCATATACTCTAAGTAAACTGGCTTAAATCTCAGCCTTTCTTTAAAGCCTTTTGCATTGGCTCCTTTTTGCAGTATGAAAGTTATGAATATAAATTAGGAAATAAGCAAGTATTATATGAGAACATATTTATTGGCTGAATAATATTAGGGAGTTATGCGAATTAGAATTCTCTCTACTCAAAGTACAAGCTTTCAATAAGCAAACAGAAGCAAAACCCCCAAATGAGAAAGAATACACTGGTAACCTAAATCACAGGCTTTTGGAGGTGTGTCAAGACGATCTACCTACTTCTTTGTAATGGACTGCAGCGCTGATAACACACTAACACAACCAGAGACATGGCAAATCGGCATATCACAGGAGTTCATGACACCACAAAGGTTAGGCTTCTTAAATGTGGCTCCTTTAACTTAAACACATACCCACAGAGGCACTGCAGACATCTTCCTGCAAAAGATGATTTGCATATAGTTTCTAGCCAATACTCTTTAAAAAAACACCCCCAAAATCCAAAAGAAAAAAAAAGACAAAGAAAAACAAAACCTTGAAGACCATGGTTAATAAATAAGAAGTAAAAGGAGAAGAAACAAGCAACTTCCATCCTCTGGCAGGCATGCTGAGTAGCACCTCTGACCTCATCTGAAAAACAGGCGATGTTGACAGCTTTCAGAGCCCAGGAGAGAGGGCTGAAAGGAGCTGTGTACAAGCTCCCTGGGCATCTTCACTTAATCTCCAGGATGGGGAATTTTTAATCAGTCCTTACTGCATAAACTGTGTCCTTTTAGATGTAGCTGAAACAGGTGTCTCTGCAGAGTTTATAAAGCTGTTCTAGGAAAGGCAGGAGGCATGGCTTTAAATCGTCCTTTCCAGGTGACAAATCAGTAACAATCACATAAATAGTGTACAAAACTAAAACCACTCAACTCTCACTTTTTTTTCTTTTTCAGGATTACTTCTGATCATTCTCCAAGTGCAAATCAGGTTATAAAAAATAAAAAGTATAAGGGGAAAGTTAGCCCTGTGTCTGTCCCCCACCCTCCACCAGGAGGGCTGACTTGATGCCCTCTCCCGGGCAGTTGGCCCCTTCACCTACACTTTAAGATAATCGTTCTTCAGCCGACCTAGCCGGGTCCCATGGCTCCTGATGGTGAGGGCCAGCAGCTCGTACTTGTCCCTGAGCCCCACGGAGATGTCCAGCGTTTCCTTCAGCAGGGCCCTGGTGTGGAGCAGCATCCCCAGGAAGTCCTCGTTGAGCCTGCTCTCTTGCCGGCTGTCCTGCTCCTGGCCCTGTTTAAACTTGCTTTCCAGCTCAGTGAGGGACTTGTCCGAATTGGAGTAGGCATCCCCGATCTGGTGGGACTCCCGCCGCAGGTACTTGCCATAACTCTCCTCCCCGTCAAGGTCGTAGGAGATGCTCTTACTGATGCCCTCCAGCACGCGCCCCGCGTCCTCCACCTGGCGGCCCAGCACGGTGAATTCCTCCCGCAGGGTGAGGCTTAGCAGAGTGCTGGCCGGGCTCCCCTCCCCCTGGGAGCAACGCCGGTGGTCACTCACCCTGAAGAGCAGCTGGCATTTCTCGGGGTCGTCGTTCTCCTCGTAGTCCCCGTCCGGCACAAAGTAGTGATGCAGGGTCCCGTTGGACATCTCTGGGTAGAGAGGACCGTCGAAATAGCCCTGACACAGGTGGCACAGAAAACCCATCCAGAGAAACTTCAGGAGCACCATCCTGGATATTCAGGATGACCGGGGACCCCTGGAGAAGACTTTTCGCCCAGGCGCAAGGAAGAGGAGGGGGTCCCCTTGGGAGTCACTGCCTCCCTGCGACGGCGTCAGCCTCAGTCCCAGTCGCCTTGCTGCACCCTGACCCCCCCTCCCCAGCTGGCTTCATGTGGCTGCGCAGCAGAGCCTGGGTAGCAAACCCCGCAGCCAGCACCCCAGGATGCACCCTCGCTCTGAGCTCCTGCGCTCGCTCCGGTGGTTGGAACTCAGCCGGCTGTTTCCTGGCCGGATGCCGGCACGATGGGGAACCCCTCCTCCAGGGTTCTGGCTGGATGCTGGCTGGCTCCGTTGCCCCAGTCTGGCTCTCCGAGGTCCCTCTTGCTCCTTGGGAAATGAAGCCTGTAGCTGGAGAGAAAGGCTCTTGCCCTCTGATACGATTTCGACTCCTGGACTGGGTGGGAATGCGAAGATTTTCCTTTGGCTAATGATATCCTGAGGATCTTTCTGCTCTCAAATTACAGCTGGTTTCGTCACTTGGAAGCCAGGGAACAAGTTTGGAAAGAAACCTCTCACCAGGTCTCTGCTATTAAAGGTACAGGGTCTCTTTTTGAGGACTGGTAGAGAGACCCTGGAAAACAGAATTTAAACTGAAGAAACAAATGGGAAGAGGATAAATTGAATTCCCATAACAGAAAGGCTGTTTAACTATTAACTATTGGGAGGAAGGGTAATTACCCTGGAGAAATGCCGCTTCACAATTTTAAATAAGTGTCTGTTAGATTGGATTCTGTGAGTATATCTATTTTTATCACCAACAAGTTTATGACTTTGAAGACAGATTTGCAGTGTATGAAATGGCAGTTTTGTTTGGAAATGGTTAGTTAATTAAAATGTGCAATAACAATACTTTGGAAGAAACAAGAATATAGAAAACTGATTAATGTATGGTTCCTAGTACGTATAGGGCAAAAGCTGAGAAATGGACTTTTCCCAGTTTAGCAAGTCAGTGGACAACTGAGATCATTATTTAATTTCATGAAAGCCCATCCTTGCGAAGTTCCTTCATTGCATCTTTAACCTAACACCTTTACAGCTATTGCCTCTTTTGGGACACTTAAAAAGTTTTTGAAGACTAGGGGACTGATACTGTTATCCTCATTTTCTCTATGGAGAACCCAAGGGATAGAAGGTTAAACAAATTATTTATTGTCACAAAGATTACTGTTGAACCAGGCAGCACTCAGTATGTCACTGGGTCTTTTAATTTAATTTAAGGGGGGAAAAAAGTGTTTGTTTCACCCAACCATTTTAGTTTTTGATTTATGAATTGCTTAGCAAATTGCCATCTTTAAGGACATCTCATTTGTCGATCACACATTTATTGAACACTTATCATATGCCAGAATCTATTTTAGGTACTATAGAAAGAGCAGTGAGCAAAAACAAAGAGAAATCCTTGCCTTCCTGGTGCCCTAGATTCTGGAACACAGAAAGAAAATTAACATCAATAAATAAGAGAGATTATATGTTGAACAGGGTTGTGAAGGAAAAGACAGGGAAAGAGTAGGAAGACAGGCAGCATCCTGTTTCTATGGCTATGTCCTCTTTCTGCCTTGAAATGTAACTGAAACACTCATGTGATTTGCCTGTGTTTATACATATCTTCCTCTCAAAGTCATAACACATGGGTATCACTACCACAAAGCCCTTCTTCCTGCCATCAGGTTCAATGACCTAAAACACCCTGGCTGCACAATGAGAAGTCTGGTTAAGTAACTGGATATTTATCCATGTGATGTCATATACATAGATTATGAGGAGCATGTTGACGGCACATTTTAATTTTTATCCAGATATCTGGCATCATGAAAACAGAGACCAAATGAGTTTCCTCAGTGTTTATGCTAACTAAAGACTATGACTTATTTTCAGTGTGTTTCAGCAGAAAACGCCAACCATCTCCAGTTGAGAGACTGGACTCTTGGACTCAAGAGCCATATTGCTTAATTTCGTTTCCCTTGGCACGTTGACAAATGACAGCAGATGGATTCAAATGGATTCTTGGCTTGGCCAAGAAAAGGAAGAGGAATTTACTCTGATTCACTCCACTTCTTGCACAATCTCTTCCCTGACTTACTAACCTGTTCAACTAAACAAACCTATTTTAAGCACTTAACTATACTTGTCCCCTACTATGTGCACAGATACACAGGGTCTGCAATAAAAAGTTCACATGTATATACACACAGTGTTTGCTTTTTCCTGCAGTTTCCTCATTTAAAAGACAAACCCCATGTCACAAAGTTGGAAGGAATCTTTTTGGTGCAAGTAGCTGAAAGTCCAATTTAATCAGACTAAAGGCAAAAGGAATTCCTTGACTTGAAACTCTAAGCTTTAGTTCAGTTCAGTTCAGTCCCTCAGTCGTGTCTGACTCTTGCAACCCTATGGACCTCAGCACACCAGGCCTTCCTGTGCATCACCAATTCCCTGACTTTACGCAAACTCATGTCCATTCACTTGGTGATGCCATCCAACCATCTCATCCTCTGTCGTCCCCTTCCCCTCCTGCCTTCAGTATTTCCCAGAATCAGGGTGTTTTCAAATGAGTCAGCTCTTCACATCAGGTGGCCAAAGTATTGGAGTTTCAGCTTCAACATCAGTCCTTCCAATGAACACCCAGAACTGATCTCCTTTAGGATGGACTGGTTGGATCTCCTTGTAGTCCAAGGGACTCTCAAGAGTCTTCTCCAACACCACAGTTCAAAAGCATCATTTTTTCAGCTCTCAGCTCTCTTTATAGTCCAACTCTCACATCCATACATTACTGCTGGAAAAACCATAGCCTTGAGTAGACAAACCTTTGCTGGCAAGGTAATGCCTCTGCTTTTTAAATATGTTGTCTAGGTTGGTCATAACTTTCCTTCCAAGGAGTAAGAATCTTTTAATTTGATGGCTGTGGTCACCATCTGCAGTGATTTTGGAGCCCCCCCCAAAATAAAGTCAGCCACTGTTTCTGCTGTTTCCCCATCTATTTGCCATGAAGTGATGGGACCAGATGCCATGATCTTAGTTTCCTGAATGTTGAGTTTTAAGCCAACTTTTTCACTCTCCGCTTTTACTTTCATCAAGAGGCACTTTAGTTCTTCACTTTCTGCCATCAGGGTGGTGTCATCTGCATATCTGAGATTATTGATATTTCTCCCAGCAATCTTGATTCCAGCTGTGCTTCAGCTAACCCAGCATTTCTCATGATGTACTCTGCATATAAGTTAAATAAGCAGGGTGACAATATACAGCCTTGACGTACTCCTTTTCCTATTTGGAACCAGTCTGTTGTTCCATGTCCAGCTCTAACTGTTGCTTCCTGACCTACACACAGGTTTCTCAAAAGGCAGGTCAGGCGATCTGCTATTCCCATCTCATTCAGAATTTTCCACAGTTTATTGCGATCCACACAGTCAAAGGTTTTGGCATAGTCAATAAAGCAGAAATAGATGCTTTTCTGGAACTCTCTTGCTTTTTTGGTGATCCAGCGGAAGTTGACAATTTGATCTCTGGTTCCTCTGCCTTTTCTAAATCCAGCTTGAACATCTGGAATTTAATGGTTCATGTATTGCTGAAGCCTGGCTTGGGGAATTTTGAGCATTACTTTACTAGTGTATGAGATGAGCACAATTGTGTGGCAGTTTGAGCATTCTTTGCCATTGCCTTTCTTTGGGACTGGAATGAAAACTGACCTTTTTCAGTCCTGTGGCCACTGATGAGTTTTCCAAATTTGCTGACATATTGAGTGCAGCACTTTTACATCATCGCCTTTTAGGATTTGAAATAGATCAACTGGAATTCTATTGCCTCCACTAGTTTTGTTCGTAGTGATGCTTCCTAAGGCCCACTTGACTTCACATTCCAGGATGTCTGGCTGTAGGTGAGTGATCACACCATCATGATTGGCTGGGTCATGAAGATCTCTTTTGTACAGTTCTTCTGTGTATTCTTGCCACCTCTTCTTAATATTTTCTGTTTCTGTTACATACATACCATTTCTGTCCTTTATTGAGCCTATCTTTGCATGAAATGTTCCCTTGTTATCTCTAATTTTCTTGAAGAAATCTCTAGTCTTTCCCATTCTGTTGTTTTCCTCTATTTCTTTGCATTGATCACTGAGAAAGGCTTTCTTATCTCTCCTTGCTATTCTTTAAAACTCTGCATTCAGATGGGTATATCTTTCCTTTTCTCCTTTGCTTTTCACTTCTCTTCTTTTCACAGCTATTTGTAAGGCCTCCTCAGACAGCCATTTTGCTTTTTTGCATTGCTTTTTCATGGGGATGGTCTTGATCCCTGTCTTCTGTACAATGTCATGAATCTCCATCCATAGTTCTTCAGGCACTCTGTCTATCAGATCTAGCCCCTTAAATCTATTTCTCACTTCCACTGTATAGTCATAAGGGATTTGATTTAGGTCATACCTGAATGGCCTAGTGGTTTTCCCAATTTTCTTCAGTTTAAGTCTGAATTTGGCAATAAGGAGTCCATGATCTGAGCCACAGTCAGCTCCCGGTCTTGTTTTTGCTGACTGTATAGAGCTTCTCCATCTTTGGTTGCAAAGAATACAATCAATCTGATTTCAGTGTTGGCCATCTGGTGATGTCCATGTGTAGAGTCTCTCTTGTGTTGTTGGAAGAGGGTGCTTGTTATGACCAGTGCATTCTCTTGGTAAAACTCTATTAGCCTTTGCCCTGCTTCATTCCATACTCCAAGGCCAAATTTGCCTGTTACTCCACGTGTTTCTTGACTTCCTACTTTTGCATTCCAGTCCCCTATAATGAAAAGGACATCTTTTTTGGGTGTTAGTTCTAAAAGGTATTGTAGGTCTTCATAGAACCATTCAACTTCAGCTTATACAGCATTACTGGTTGAGGCATAGACATTGGATTACTGTGATACTGAATGGTTTGTCTTGGAAATGAACTGAGATCATTCTGTCATTTTTGAGATTGCATCCAAGTACTGCATTTTGTACTCTTTTGTTGACTAGGAGAGATTCTCCATTTCTTTTAAGGGATTCTTGCCCACAGTAGTAGATATAATGGTCATCTGAGTTAAATTCACCCATTCCAGTCCATTTTAGTTCACTGATTCCTAAAATGTCGACGTTCCCTCTGGCCATCTCCTGTTTGACCACTTTAATTTGCCTTGATTCATGGACCTAACATTCCAGGTTCCTCTGCAACATTGTTCTTTATAGCATCGGACCTTGCTTCTAACACCAGTGACATTCTTTTTAACGTAGGTCTGTCCAGAATCTAGTTTTTCTCTCACCGTGTTTTAGTTCTACTTCCTCGGTTTATATTCATTCTTGGGCAGTCTCTTTAATTTGTGGTTCCAACATGGCTACCAGCGTCTTCTGGGGTTACAGACTTCTTTGTTCATATCTAGTAGGAATGGCAGATTAGATTTCCTGGTAGCTCAAGTGCAGGTTCTTCAGATCAATCTCAGATTCCACTGTTGACGTGATATAGATCTTTAATCCATTCTTGAATGAGGCTGATTATAGTCAGAGGTTTGGGATAAGCCAAGCCAATTCTGTGGCTGAAGGTAAGGTACCAGGCAAAGGATATGGCTGGGAAAAAAGCACTTGCTTAGGAAGGGGGCAGCATGAGAATAGATTCTGGTCAAGTATCTGCAAATATTCCCCCTTCCTCTGCTTTTGTCTTCAGTACCCACTTCTGAAAGACGCTGGCACCCCATTGCAGTGATGTGCTGGTAAGTGCTTAACAACTGGCTTGAGGGGAGAAAGGAGACCCCTTTCTACCATTTGCTGATTTCGGTGGGGCAAATACTCTCACCATATCCAATGCCACCGAATGCAGATTTAGGAAGATGTACAATGAAATATCATTGTATAGTGTTCTTATCGTCCACATACATTAGATACAGATAACCACAAAGGCACAGAATGTAGTCAAATAATCAAGAAATGATGAGTCCTACTTATGCATTCCCTTTATGTTACTATAATTCATTTAGTTGTAAGTTTAAATAATAAATTTTAATAAAGACAAACGATGTTTAACAACTGACTTGCAAAATTCCTGAAAACCCAACAATTATCTCTCATGAGCCAGTGCTAGCCAGCGACAACCCACTGCAACTTTTTGCATTAAACTCTTTTTTTTTTTAAAGCATTTGGTCACACATTCTTTGTTTATGCACAGTTCCATCCTGGACTGCTTTTCTAGGTTCAGAGCTAAGGTGGGCTTCTGAAAATAGTTCTAAAATAAATGGAGCCAGAGGAAACATCTAAACACAGACATGCCATGCAGAGGATTTTGAAGAGTAAAATCAAAATCACTATCTGCTGAAAGGGACAGTGATTGAGTTTAAGACTGAAAATTAGAGACAAAGTTGAAGGACAGGAGCTGTGTAAATTCAAGAATAAAGGAGGACCTCTGTGACCCAGAGGATCTGATAACTCAGACGGTAAAGCATCTGCCTGCAATGTGGCAGACCTGGGTCCTATCCCTGGGTCGATCTTTGGGGGAAAATTCCCCCAAAGAAGGAAATGGCTACCCACTCTAGTATTCTTGCCTGGAGAAGGCCATGGACAGAGGAGCCTGGCAGGCTACAGTCCATAGGGTCACAACAACTAACACTTTCACTTTCTGGGACAGGGACCAGAGTCATGTAGATGTCATGTAGACAAGCACTGCTTTCCAATACCAGCTACTTCTAAGCAATTCTTGTTATGCAGTGCCAGCTAAGTAGGCTAACTTAAAATTTGCTTTATTCTTTTCATTGCACTTTAAAATCATGTTCCTTTGGTATAGTTCCCACTCCAGAGAGAGTTACTGAGTTACTGAGACCAGGAATTCAGGTTGTCACCATGAGCCTAAACATTTGTAAGATTTCTTAAGCTCTGTGACCTCCCTTTGACAGTTTTTTTTTTTTTTTTTTTTTTTTTGGTGTGATCCTCTGACTGTTTCTAATTATGATAGTGGTAGAACTTTTATAGAAAACAGGCTTCTATGCACTAAATATAAGAAATGTTGGGGAGATTAGGTTCCACTATATAGTCTTTTAGGCTATATTTGGATTGCAACCCACAAGGAGCCTCTGGGGAGTGGAGGCCCAATGCCCTCCCAAAACTGTCAAGAAAAGAAAGAGAAAGTGAGTCACTCAGTCTTGTCCAACTCTTTGTAACTCCATTGACTGTAACCCAGCAGGCTACTATGTCCATGAAATCCTCCAGGCAAGAATACTGGAGTGGATAGTCATTCCCTTCTTCAGGGGATCCAAAACAGTCAGGCTAAAGACAAATGAATAAATAAAGACAAATGAAAGACAAACAAATAAAGGGAATTAGTCTGGACCAGCATGAGGGTCTTGGAGTGGTAGAAGAGGAAAAAAAGTTGGGGAAGATGAGTAGGACACAGTATTTAACACTTTGGGGATTATGTGATCAATTAACACGTCAGTAGCATTTATTGAGCAGCTATTGTTTACAAAGGGTGGGAAGAAGACAGGAATAGAAATGGATGGGAAGAAAGAAGAGAGAGAAGAAGGGAAAGAAGGTAGCCAGGAAGGAAGGAAGAAAAGACCCAAAGAGGAAAAGAGGGAAGATAGTGGAATATATTTTGATTTTCTAGTTGACTATTTGTCACATTAACTCAGTAGAGTGGTTATTTTTATTTACTATAAGAACATTGGTTAGGGGAAGAGGAGAGTTAATTAGCAATCACAAAAACACAAAGTTCCCATCAAATATATGCAATAAACTAACCTATGCAAACATAAATAGAATGGTTATAAGGAAATGAGTATAGTGTGTAAAGAGAGCGATCAGCTCTCCAATTCTTCTCTATTAGTCAGAATAGTCATGATATGCTGTGGTAGCAAACACCACTAACTGCTAAAACAGAATTCAAGTCTGCTGCAGGTCAAAGTAACTCAGTAATTCTCCTTTGTGTGGCAACTCTGCCTCACTACGTACAACATAAGGCCTCCTTGGTTAACGTGGCAGGAAAAGAGGCCTCCAGAGACACTCAGGCTGCACTTAAATGCAGTGTCTTAGAAGTGACACGTGTCACTCTGTACATGGCCTATGGCCAGTGGCATGGCCCTGCCTTGGTGCAAAGAGAAGGGGAGTCTAATTCTTTCATGTGCCCAGAGGAAAAGGAAAAGCAGATGAAGATGAACACTAGGTATCTCTACCACACTTTCCAGAAAAAAAGGCTGTTAGAAACATTCTAGAATTGCTAAACAGGAAATGAGGATGTAGGTTGTGAGACAGGTCCCACAGTATTACAACTGTTTCTTCTTTTCAACTAGGATAGAAAATACACAAGAAAAGGCTATAAGCACTTATTTCATTGTCACTACCAGATACAAGGAGTCAGTATTGTTTTCCACTCATTTCATCCACAAACAGTCCACACCAATTACAGAGGACAGAGCTAGGGAGATTCATAGAGGTGGAGGTAGGAGGCTCTGAAGGGAGGGAAGAAGGTCATCTTGACCTTCCTATGAGGAAGGTTTCCAGGAAGGTATGTGGGGGAAACATTCTATCAGGTGTGTGTGTGTGTGTTAGTCACTCAGTCATGTCCAACTGTTTGTGGCCACATGGACTGTAGCCTTCCAGGCTCTTCTGTCCACAGAGTTCTCCAGGCCACAATACTGGAGTGCTTTGCTATTCCCTTCGCCAGGGGATCTTCCTAACCCGGGGATTGAACCCGAGTCTCCTGCATTGTAAGTGGATTCTTTACCACTGAGCCACCAGGGAAGCCCATAATATCAAGTAGGAGATCACAGGTCAGCTGAGCTGAAGGGGATTCTGGAGAGATAGGCACTTAAAACAATGTACATGTGGAGGGCGGGGGGACAGGTGAGGGAGGAGGACAGTTAAATCATCAAGGAGGAGATGCATCATTTAAAATGAGAGCTAGGGGTTCCAGAGGAGAGCAGAATGCTACAAAAGGCTGCGTCTTGAGCCAGAGGATCAAATAGTGTGATCAATCACCACGCCATGTCAGCTAAGCATGTTATAAGGACTAAGAGTCATTTGGGAAGGATTGTATCCCCCATTGCAGATATCTCGATGGCTTCTCATTGCACTTTGACTAAAATTTGGTTCCCTTAGTTATCCTCCCAGGTCTTGCGTTATCTGATTCTAGCTTCTCAATGTCCATCTCCTGCAACTCCCCACTTTGTTCACTGTGTCCAAGCCATAGAGGCTTCTTACTCGAATTTGCTCTCATCTCAAAGTCTTCACTCATTCTGGTCTCCCCGTCCAGCATCCTCTTAAATAACTGCTTTCCTGGCTCATACCTACTCATCTCTCATGTCTTGACTGTAATGTCATTTCCTCTCAAGTCCCTCCTTGGTTTCCAGATTTTAATTAGTTCCCTTAGCATTCCCTTTGATACCACCCTGTTCTTTTTCCCTCATGGCACTTTCCATTATTTAAAATTGTACTTTATATATTTATTTATTATAGATTTGTCACTCCAGCTCAACTTACAACACATAAGATAGGAACTATGTTCACTTCTATCTTCCCAGAGCCCGGCACATTGCCTGAATCATAGGAGGTGCTTAGTGAATATTTTTCAGCAAATTCTAGGCTAAGTTGGTCTCTTCCTATTTAGTGTTTGACAAAATGTTTCTGTGTGTTTCAGAGGTACTTTTTCTTTGTTCTTTCATAATATGTATTGCATTGTGTTGGGTTATCTGTTAAACTGGTCTATCTCCCCTAATTAACTGTGAGTTCTCAAGGGTAAAGATATGTTTTATTTACCTTTATTGGCTCTGTGATTAGCACAGAGCCAAGTATATAGCAAGGGCCAATATTTTTTAGTTTTATGATAGCTAAACTGTAGAATTTAAGGAATTCTATTATTTAATGACACTCAGATAATAGTCTTATTTGTGCACATGTTTTATTCAGCCAACAGTCAGCCAGTGATGTCTCACACTTAATCTGGATGATCCTGGCAGGAGAGAAGAGAAAGAACCTCAAGAATTCCAATGTTCAGAACATTCAGAAGGGAATATCACTCAGAAGGGTAACTTTTGACCTACTTTTCAGTAAACTATGCAGCAGTCTGTACATGTGATTCTAGAGTGTTCTGGTCTGTAAGCTTCAGAAGCATCAGACCACCCTGCAGGGTAGCTTGTTACTTGCCTAGTAAAGATTTCCACTTTTCTGCTGTTGAAAGCACATGCCTGGATTGTGATCAAGCCAGACTGGAGAAGAATCTGGCCTTGTTTATTTCTCTTCTTAAAGCAGTGCTTTATTTTTTCTTACTTTAATTCTGATGTCTGATAGAATTGAAGGAGATGAGAAAAGGTGAATATGAAAGAGTGACTATATTGGTCTCACTTCAGTTCTGCAAGCAATTTATTTAGCAGCCACATGGAAAACAGGGAGGATCATATGCAGTTCCACACTTTGCGGAGATGGTGGGGAACATGGGGTGTGAAGAGTCCACAAATTGTAGTGTACAATGAGGGTCGTAAGAGGAGGTTCCACAAAGACTGTGATGATTTGAGGGAGGTGAAGCTCACATCTGATTGGGAACAGAACACGTGCCATGGAATTTTTAAGCCAAGAGCTGAGGTTACCGAGGAACAAAGGGGCTGAGTCAGGCCCCTTATTTAAGGCATTCTGCTGTTTCTGGTCTTAATAAAACTTACAAAGAAGCCCACAAAATGGCCAAAGAGATGCCCGTCAGAAATAAGACTGAGCAGGAAATGGAGGATTGTGGCAGGGTTAATATTCGCATTTTTCTGTCTTTTCTTTGTTAGACAAGAGAAATATCTTCCACACTTGGGTTTCTTGATTCTTGGCTGCCTTTTCTTTTTCAAGATCTTGGAGCCTTTTAAATTGTCCTGCAGTGAACAAGTCCTTGATTATGCTTTGTCACCAAGTCCAAGTCCAATTTTTAATTCTAAAGAAATACAGTTGGAAGAGGATAATAGAGGCTATTTTGAAGATGAGTCAAAAATGGGCTTGTCACTGTTGCTTTGGGGAGAAGTCTGAAGAGACTTCACAAAGCTGATTTCCAGACCTTAGTTCCAAGCTGGACTTGATTCGCTCCACTTCTTATTTTGCAGCTTTGTTTATGCCACCTAGTGAATACCCACCGGAGAAGGCAATGGCACCCCACTCCAGTACTCTTGCCTGGAAAATATCATGGATGGAGGAGCCTGGTAGGCTGCGATCCATGGGGTTGCTAAGAGTTGGGCACAACTGAGCGACTTCGCTTTCATTTTTCACTTTCATGCATTGAAGAAGGAAATGGCAACCCACTCTAGTGTTCTTGCCTGGAGAATCCCAGGGACGGGGGAGCCTGGTGGGCTGCCGTCTATGGGGTCGCACAGAGTCAGACATGACTGAAGTGACTTCACTTTCAGCATCACATTCAGCAGCTGTGAATAACCACACTTTACCTCTCACTTTTCCACCTACTCCTCATTGCTTCCTTATCACTGATAAACCCCCATGATCCCAAGTGTCAAACAGACGGAGGGAGAAGAGTTGACTCATCCAGACATTGGTCATATAACAATTCACTTAAATATGTTTATTAAGTATTGAATTAAAAATTTGTATTTCATTTTTTAGGATTTTTTTAAAATGGGCCATCTTTAAAGTCTTTATTGAATTTGTTGCAAAATTATTTCTGCTTTAGTTTTAGCTTTTTGGCCCCGAGGCATGTGGAACCTTAGCTTCCTGACTAGGAATAGAATCCACACCCCTTGCATTGGAAGGTCAAGTATTAACCACTGGGCCATTAGAGAAGTCTCAGTATTGAATCTTAATATAAGTATGTGTTTGTTTGAAACTGGGATGCTCTTAATCTGATCATGTTCAGAGTAGGTCTTACCAATTTAATACTGACCATATGTATTGACCGGTGGCTATAACAGGACTTAGTGATATAGATTTGGCATGATTCATTAGTGTGATTAAGACTCTTCAACAGAGTTTGCATATCATGTAGCTAATGATTGTTTAGACTGGGCAAACATTCTCATTTACTGATAAACATGTTCTGCAAATTTTTTTTTTTTTTTTTACAAATAACTCTTGATTTGTTGGAAATGAGTCTGAGTCACAGTCTATCTTATCTTTAGAATGCTATTGAGGCTCTGAAATGATCAGCAAGTAAGAGTAGAAGGGGCTATAAAGGGAAAGTATGATATATATGGTTACATTAAAAAGTGTATGTAAAAATCATTATAGTGATAAGGGGCTAATATCTAAATCATACAAAGAACTCATACAACTCAATAGCAAAAAAGTAAACAATCTGATTAATAAATGGGGACATCTGAATATGCATTTGCTAAAGACCTACAGATGGTCAACAGATACACAAAAAGATACTCCGTATCCTTAGTCATCATAGAAATGCAAATCAAAACAACAATGAGGTGTCTCACACCTTTTCAAATGGCTATTATCAAAAAGACTAGAAATAACAAATGTTGGGTGAGGGTGTGGAGAATGGAGAAACTTTTGTGCTGCTGGTGGGAATGTAAGTTGATGTAGCCACTGAAGAAAACAGTATAGAGATTCTGCAAAAAGTTAAAAATAGGAATCCCATATAATCCACGCTGGGAATTTATCCAAAGAAAACAAAAACATTAATTTGAAAAGATGTATGCACCCATGTGTTCACTGCAACATTATTTACAGTAGCAAAGATATGGAGACAAACTAAGAGTCCATTAATGGATAAATGAATAAACAAATTGTAATATACAATGGAATATTATTCAGCCACAAAAAGGACGAAATTTTGCCACTTACAACAACATGGATGGAGTTCAAGGGCATTATACTAAGTGAAATAAGCCAGCAGAGAAAAATATGATCTCTCTTATAGATGGAATATAAAAAAATTTTTTTAATAAAAAACCCTAAGTTCATAGACACAGAAAATAGATTGGAGGTTGCCAGAGACAGAGGGTGATGGGTGAGAAAAATGAATGAACTGTTGTTGTTGCTTTTGTTTTACATAAAGTGAGTTAAAAATTATTAAAGTCATAAATAAATTAGGAAACATTTATTTATGACTATAACAATTTTGAAAGTGGGATATTAATGGGTCTGACCTTTCTGCAAAGCAATATGCAGAGATTTAAATTTTTTCATATCCTTAGACCTAGCAATTTTGTTCTTAGAATATATATCAGAAACATAAACAGAAATGCATAGAAAGATTTATTAGCAAAAAGGTTCATTGCTGCATTGTCCAAGTACAGACACCTAGAAACAAGAAAGATGTCTCAAATAGGAAAAGAATGAAATACACGGTACACCCGTATGTTGGAGGTTTTTTGCATCTTTCTTTTTAAAGTCTTTATTGAATCTATTTCAATGTTGCTTCTGTTTTATGTTTTGTTTTTTTCTAAGAGGCATGTGGGATCTTAGCAGGGAAGTCCCAGTTTGTATCTTTTGAAAATTAAATTTAAAGATTTTTTAATAAAATGGGAAACAGTCATAATACAATACTATTACTGTATTTATGTATTTACATATAATATTGTATCATGATTGCTTCCCATTTTATTAAAATGGTTAATATAGAAAACAATCACAAAAGTAACAGAAAGCCAAGCTGGTGATATGACAAAAGGTTTAGTTCTATGGATAGATTGTAGGTAATGCTATGTTCTTCTTTAATTTGATGTGCTTTCTTCACATTTTCCACAATAGGAGACAGTATGAATTTGGGGAAGAGAAAGAGAAACAAAGAAAGGACTGTAGTATACAGAGATATGAAAGTGTGAAGAGTGTTAGTTGCTCAGTCGTGTCTGACTCTTTGCAACCCACTGAATCATAACCCACAAGGCTCCTCTGTCCATGGAATTCTCCAGGCAAGAATACTGGAGTGGGTTGCCATTCCCTTCTCCAGGGGATTTTGCCAACTCAAGGATCTAACACATGTCTTCTGCTTTGCAGGTAGATTCTTTACTGTCTGAGGCATCAGGGAAACCCCAGTATAGAGGTATACAGAGGCAGAAAAACATTCTGAAAGCACTCGCCTCCTGGAGTGCCTCCTGAATTCACATTTTTTAGGCAGAAGTCTTCCCTGATATCCTGATTCTGGGTCTGCAGGCTCTCCCGTGCATTTTCTCCTAAACTGTCTGCGGTCTGGAGCCAGATACACAAGTCCTGGGGATTCAGGAGCCTCTGGCAGATTCATTCTACTGAAGATTCATTCTACAACACAGCATGTTCCATTACAGTGTAGGTTTAAAGTTAAATCCCTAAATTCTCATGGATCGGAATTTCTGTCTCCAGTATTAGTGGTTGGACTGGAAGCAAGGTGAGAGGAGATGCAATTCCTATGTGTTGCCGAGTAATATTTTGTATAAAAATCCCTCTACACTAGGCTAGATGAAGAGTTTCTAACCAGAAATCTTAAAGTCCAGGAATTAGAGGCAAGCTGAATAATCCAAGACAATTGGATTTTAATTTTTTTCTTTCTCACTTTCAGGTCCCTTAATATTTATTAAGACTGCTACTTTCCAGATTTTGCTTCACACCATCACCTAAATGGAAGAGGTTTCTACTAATACCACAAAGGCAATTTCATAGTCTAATTTGTGTCCTATTATATACACAAGAAAAATTTAAAGTCCATAGCATTAATTAGATGCCATATATTTTTTCTCTTTCATTTCTTTTAACATAAACAAAGGTTTCCTTCAGCAATGTTTAAACCAAGTTTCAAGATGTGTAGAAAATGTGGTTTTTGTAGAGAAAATGGTGGAAAAGTTATAATTTCCTATTTTTAAAGATAAAAAAATAAAAAGCAAGTTTTAATGAAATTTAACAGCAAAATATGTCTTGGCCTTAACACTGATCATGGAAAATACCCTGTAAGTATTTTTTCAATGCTGTGAAGTGAAAATACAAAGTTTGGATTTTAAGAAAGTTTAAAAATAGAGTGTGTACTACTAGGGAGGTCTGTCAAGTAACCAAGTAACTGATGATGTTCAGAAAGACTATTAACAGTATAAAAATATAGAGAATCCTTTCTCCTTTTTCCTTTCCTGTAAGTAGACTAGTGTCTAATACAAATGGACAGCAAATTATAATTTATGAATAGTGGCAAGACTTGTGACTTACAATAACCCTGTTGTGACAACACAGTATTATAATAGTGTTGACACCATTTAATATAGAGGGAACACAAAATAAAAATGTTCTCAGTCTTAGAGATTTTAGTTAGTATTAAGGATACTGAGCCACTTTACTGTGGGATGTGTCACTGGGGTCCATGTATGTTTGGATAAGATGAGAAAGAGGCTTTCTGCTTAGGATAAGCCATCTTCCTCTTTTCTCCTCCCAAGTTGTTTATTGATAATGGCTTTATCTCAGAAGCAGGGGCCAAATGGAAAAAGGACAAAATGATCCCAAGAGAAGAAAAATGTTCTGTCAGGAATTACATAAACAAGTTTTAAAAATAACTAACAGTGATTTGTCATTAAAGATTTGCTTTCCACTTGTAGAATGATTTTTACAATCTTCAGTTAGAGGAAAACATTTCTTATTTTTAAACCTCTCTGGTCCTCCTTGGCTCAGGTATGGCTGAATTCCAAAGCTGCTTGAAGAGAAGGAAAGGATTAGCTTTGGAATGGTGATTTCACTGTAGTTTATATTTGTGAATGTGGAGATCCAACAGCTGACAGGAAAGAGAAAAAGCAAGCATTCAAATGTTAGTCCTATATGAAACCAAACATCAGGCTATTTGGATACATTTAGACTTTGGATGCTTGGCAATGTATAGGCAAAATATTCCTATGTTTTCTTCTTACTCTAGATATTTTAATATACCAGGAACCTGGGCTTAAAATCCTAAACATTAAGAGGTTTGTGGGCATTTTAATTTGAAGAAGAAAAACTTCTGATTGAAAAATGCCATCCCAAATAACAAAAACTAGAAATATTATCACAGTATGTAAACTCAAATATTAGAGGGAAAAATAAGACATTAAGAAATCATCATATTGACTTGTGCTTCTGCCTAAAATGGCATAACACAATTTGAATGTATCTTTCAACCCAAAAGTAACTAAAACACCAGACATAATGCATTAAAAAAACAGTTTCAAGACATCACAGCCTTGGGCAGTGGAGGACAGTGTCCCTTGAGAGAGAGGGAACCAAACGTGAGTAGGGAGGGTGACCCAGGTGGGGCTTGAAGTCCAGGGAGGCTAGGGTGGCTAGAGTTCATGGAGCTGAGTCATGGAGAGGATAGAATTGTACAGAGTAGGAGCACAAGAAATATGCAGAGGATCTTGTTGAAGTCTTCAGCTGAGTGTTAGTAAGCACAGGCATGTGAGGAAACTACCAGAAGTGGAGAAAGAACTGCCCAAAGGAATTAGAGGAAACAATCTCCAGAGTTCACACAGGGCTGGAAAGAAGTCTAATTTCATCCAGGCAGAGCAGAAAGCTTCATGTTGAATAGATTACTCAAGAGAATTTTGCCTCAGTAGTGAGGAAATGTTAATCATGTTCTAAATGCCACTCTGTAGGCTAAAGAGCTCACAAACAAAACCTGTAAAAATAAAAATTATTTCCAGGTAACACACCCAATCCCACAACTAAACTCCAGAGTGTTTATAAGACCATAAAAATATACAACACCCAACAATGTAAAACTCCTCATTAGTTAAAAATTAGCAGGTATACACATTTACCAGGCGCTTTTCATCTTGAGAAACAGACCACATGATGAGGAGGAAAGTCAATCAATCATAACTGACCCAGAAATGACACTAATAATTGAACTAGTAGACAAGGACATGAAAACAGTTATATAACTGCTTTCCATTTATTCAGAAAGCTAGAGGAAAGACTGATGATGTTAAGGAGAGACATGGAAAATATAAATAAGAACCAAACCACCCACAGATATGAAAACTAAAAGATTTGAGGTGTAAAATAAACCAGAGTGGACTAAAGGTAGCTACCACATGCAGGGGGAAAAAAAAAAAAAAGATTAGCAAGTTTGAAGACATAAAAAATGTAAATGTATTTATATATAAATATATAAATATTCAACAGAAATATAAAAGATAAAAAATATATGAAGACAGCATCTCTGAGCTGTGGGATGTCTTGAAGCAGACTGATGAAGATAAAATTACTGTTCCTAGAGGAGAAGAGGTGGGATCAATGAAAATGTATTTGAAGATATAATGGTCAATATTTTTCCAAATTTGATTAAAACTACAAACCTATACATCCCCAAACTCAAGAAACCCAATCATGAATCAAAGTACTTAAAGTTAGTGAGAAAAATGAAATCTGAAAATCAGCTAGAGGGAAAATGACAAATTGTGAACAGAGGAGCAAAGATGTGGGTAGCAACAGATTTCTTCTGGGATAAATAATGTAAACTAGAAGACAGGAGAGCAACATCTTTAAAGTACACAAAACAAAACAACAAAGCAAAAAACAAGCAAAACCAAACCTGTCAACCAACAATTCATACCAGCGCAAATATCTTTCAAAATAAAGCCATGGAAGAAGCAGCATGGACAAGGGATCACTCTTACTAGGATGGTATAAGGCTGTGCCTTACAAATGTACCTCATGGTAAATCCTGCTAGATATGCTAGATGTTGCTAGAATGAGAGACCAGACATGGGAAGGACACTAAAAGTTGTAGTTAACATAAGATTGACCATTTACCTAGGCATCCTTTTTTTTTTTTTTTAGGTGCTTTGGAGGATGGTTTATTATTTTTTTTTATAGGCTAATTACTTTACATCATTACAGTAGTTTTTGTCATACATTGAAATGAATTAGCCATGGATTTACATGTATTCCCCATCCCAGTCCCCCCTCCCACCTCCCTCTCCACCCCATCCCTCTGGGTCTTCCCAGTGCACCAGGCCCGAGCACCTGTCTCATGCACCCAATCTGGGCTGGTGATCTGTTTCACCCTAGATAATATACATGTTTCAATGCTGTTCTCTTGAAACATCCCACCCTCGCCTTCTCCCAGAGTCCACAAGTCTGTTCTATATATCTGAGTCTCTTTCTGTTTTGCATATAGGGTTATCATTACCATCTTTCTAAAGTCCATATATATGTGTTAGTATACTGTAATGGTCTTTATCTTTCTGGCTTACTTCGCTCTGTATAATGGCATCCTTACTCTCCTTTCATGTGAAAAGTTCTGAGGTTCTTTCTGTCTTCCCGTCTCCAGATGCAACTAGCATACCTCCCACCATATCTACTACAGTTCTTTGCAAGTGTGGAATATTTCTTTAAGATGCTCATCATTTTTCTGGCTCCACCCAAGAAAAAGGACTCAGAAAATTTCTACTTTTGGGTTTAAGTTTATATTAGTGTTTCTATTATTTTCCCCTATTCCCGCCCAGGGCTCTATTCTTAGAGTGGAAAAGGTACTCTTTTATTTCTGCCTAACTCTTTTATTTCCTTTGAGAAGTTCCTGCTTGTCTCCTCTAGTCCATAGAAGTTCTATATATTGTCTCTGTAGTAGGAAATTATGGCTAGCTAAGTATTCCAGCAAATCCTTTTTTTTTTTTTTTATTTTCAAATGTAGGAACTGAATTACCAGGAGCCAAATGAAGTTAGCTTGTTTTTATTAGCATCTCTCCCATTGCATCCCTTCAGAGATAGCATGTAGGGAACAAATACTGCACATACTCAAATTATCATCCCATTAGTATTGCAAATATTTCTTCTGTCATATTGCTTATGTTTAACTTTCTGTTATTAGCCAGCTGAGAGTCTGAATAGTCGCGTGTGTGTGTGTGTGTGTGTGTGTGTGTGTGTGTGCACAGCCACAATGAGTAACTGAAGGGAAGAAGGGTAACACTCAAGACAAATTTAGATGATTTGTCATTTAAACATTTCTCAAGGGCTGTCTCTGATTATGACATTCAGAACCCTCTCTAGTGCTTCCCGTGGTCTAGAGACTATTATTCATGTTGGGTGATTATAGTCCTGGCAGGAAGTTCGCTGGGGAAAAATCTACTGAATCACTTTTTGGACTAAACAGACAAATCAGTCAAAAAAGTTAACCTAAGTGTTAACAGCAGGCATTTGAGCCTTACAGAAGTGTTACCAAAAGCGCCCCAGGAGAAAAGTCACAGGGGTTTACCAAACCGTATTTAAGATGAAAAAAACAAGTAAATGGTTGAATTTGTGATTTCGTCTAATTGCTTCATCATCATACATATTGTAAATTGGATCCTAATAGTTATAGTACAATTTTGAAAGTGGCTCTTTTTCTATCAATAAGTATTTTGAGAGAAATATTGTTAATATTATAGAGATACAGCCGTATTGTATTAATAGCAGCTAACCCTTTCTATATTTTATCCATTTCAAGGTGTTATCACCTTTAAGATGGACTATTAGTTTGTGTACTAAAAAAAAAAATGCTGTCAATTAAACTATGACAATGCTATCATAGAAGTTTTAAAAAGTTTGAAAGAACCCTTTTAGACTTATATAAACATAGACTTTTATAATTTATCACTTTAGGGAATACATTAAAATGAAAATGTAAGAGAAATTAACTATGTCCTTCCTTTCTCCCAACCTCCTCCTTTTATCCATTCTTCCTTTTTGTCTTCATTGATCATATAGCTCTGGAATTTAAATTCAAAAGTAGAAGGAAATTTTCACAAATTCTTGTTCAATACTGTGTAAAATAAGAATTGGTCTTGTTAGTGTCTCATTTAAGATTCCTTTACCTCTTCCAGGTATCAATTTCTCCTCTCTTTAATTCTGTTGCTTGGTGTGTGATAGATGATCTCTTTGTAGATATGCAGGCAAGAAAATGTTAACAGCTTCATTTACTTGTGGGTATCTTACTTTCTTAGGTCCTGTTAAACACATGATTGTTGCTTTGCAAGAAAATACGGAATTTTAGTAATTTCACAACAGTGATATTTGTGTCTGTAATATCAAATGTCTCAATACTCTTTTCCTGTGATCTCAGGCATACATAGTAATTTTTGTTTCAATATGAATCATATAATCTTTTAAACAACATCTAAAATACCAATCACACTGAGCACATATGGAAACAGCTGTGCAAATACATCAATTGAAGTGACAAGGATGTGTGCATCTACTGTTGAAATCATGCAAGCACAGAGAATGACACTTGCCTCAAAACGCTGCCTGGTCAATGGCGATTGTCAGCTCTCCTGTTTGGGGTTGGTCTCTGTCTATCCACAGTCATACTATTGTTACCGGAACAGGGCCCCTTCCAGACCCTGAGAATCTGCTCTTGTCTACCCCTCAGACAGGAATTGTCTGAGAAGACACATGTGCTGACAAAGCAAAAGATTTTATTGGGAAGGAGAGCCCAGGTGGAGAGCAGTAGGGTCGGGGAACCCGGGAGAACTGCTCTGTCATGTGGCTTGCAGTAACAAGTCTTAAGTTCATGGTGTCCCAGCCAGTCATCTTGCTCGTGCTGGTATTTGGTCTGACTCAGGTCCTTTATGGCGGTGCTCACATGTCTCAACCCACATTCTAGCACAAGAGGTTCTGAGAAGTTGGCCGTTACTATGGCCTGATATCTCTTTCTTCCTTTTGACCCACCTGAATCCTCCCAGTTAGTTTGCTGGTGGCAACACCATGTCTCTTATTGGAATCTCCTGTTGTGAGAGAATTCATGCAAGTGATTGTTATGTTCCTGGCCAAGGTGGTCAGTTTCAGTCAATGGTCCCCTAACGCTATCAGCTAGCAGTGCCTGGGGGCACTCACATAACTTACCAGACTACCCTACTTGTGGTGAGGCCCTACAGACACTTCACCAGCCAGACCCAATGTATGACAGAGAAAGAGAGAGAAAAAGAGATTGAACCTGGGGCTCTGCCTTTATTGGGATCGAGGGTGGTGGTTTTTGAGGTTTTATTCTTTATTGGTTAAATTTAAAACATAAGAATGGGACTTAAAGCACACGAAGGGAAAGCTAGATCAGTCCATCAATTATCTAGGTCGACCAGGGCTTTCTAAAAGGGAAACTTTATGGGTGGAGCGGCCTTGGCTCTCTATCTAGTCGTGTAGCTGGCAGTGTGTTTATTCTAGGTAGATGTCTTTGAAATAATTATCTTGGTGATCAGAAGCTTAATGTCAGGCACTTATGTTATAATACACAAAAGCTAACTGTCAGACACGTTCACATTTATTATAAAACATTTCCTAATTTCAAAGATGTTAAAGTGCTACAAAAAAAGTGCATCTTAGGACCAAAATAGTGCAGCATCAATAGCATTTATTATTGGCTAAGTGCTTTATATACTTTATTTAATCCTTATAGCAGCCATAGAAAGTACATATGATTATTTTTCATCTCTACCTTGCAGATGAGGAAATTGAGGCTCATAAAGGTAAACAGGAGGGCTTCCACGATGACTCAGCAGGTAAAGAATCCGCCTGCAACACAGGCGATGCAGGAGACGTGGGTTCGGTTCCTGAGTCAGGAAGATCCCCTGGAGGAGGAAATGGCAACCCACTCCAGTATTCTTCCCTGAAAAAAATCACTGGCAGACTACAATCCAGAGTCGCAAAGAGTCGGACCCAACTGAGCCTGCACACAGAAACAAAAATAGTAAGCAACTTGCTGAAGGTCATATGAGTAGTAAATTGAGGAGCTGAGATTTTAACATAAATCTCTGTTACAAGTATCTACCCTTCTTACCATGTGCTCACGTCCCTTTGGGGGCTGGAATGAGTGAGTCCCAGGCAGCCTGAAAAATAGCGTGGCTCTCCAAAACCACTTTGACGTGATACTTTGTTTGCTCTCAAAGTAAGCTTGATTGTATAGTTTAGAATAGGTGTTCACTGTACGTTTAGAGAATGAATGAGAGCTCTTTAAATATGTTCTGAGTATAAAATGCCCATGATATGCCAACATTATGCAATAGGAAAATATAACTTTTCGAGAAAAGTCTAGTAATAGAAATTTACTTTGTAAGGATGCACACAAAAATCCAGGTAGTTCTGACACCCCAAATGTCCAACAGTGTTATCCATTATCAATATATTAAAATACAGCAAATATCACTCAAAAGCTACTACTTTCAATAAATATAATTGTTTTTGTAATCTAGCTTATTTTGAATGTACTTGTTTCTGTTCATCTGTTATATTAAAGACAAGGAACATCGATTCCCTTGCTCAAAACAGAATGAATCAAGCAAAGGAGAAGGGCTGAGTGAAAAGAAAAGACATATTTGGACCTCTGGTTCCTTATTGTGAAGATACTGATACAATATTAGGTATTTAAGTACCTATGAGAAGATGTAAAACAGTTAGCATTGCAATTAGCACAGGTTACCCCGGTGGCTCAGCGGTAAAGAATCTGCCTGCAATGCAGGAGACTCAGGAGATGCAGGAGATGAGGATTTGATCCCTGGATTAGGAAGATCCCCTGGAGGAGAGAGCTTGGCAACCCACTCCAGTATTCTTGCCTGGAGAATCCCGTGGACAGAGAAGACTGGCAGGCTACAGCCCATAGAGTCGCAAAGCTGGATGCAACTGAAGTGACAGCATGCACATGCACACGCCCACACACACACACACACACACACACACACACACACACAGCTTTCAACAGCACTGACTGTTATTATTATGTAAAAATCTAATAGTAGTATTTTTTGGTGAAATTCAGTAAATCTACTGGAATTTTGAAGGAAAAAAGTGACCCATCAACATTTTAATTTTTTAAAAATCATCGCTTGTGCAAAATTTTTGCTCATTAATAATCAAGCATTGGCATCACCTAGTGACTGATATGGAATTTCAGGACCCTTCCTAGACTTAGTGAATTAGAATCTGTATTTGATCAAGGTCCTTGGTAACTGGGATGTACATCAGGCTTGGAGAAGCTTGAACTGGGTGAGGGGGGCATGATAGGTGCGCGTGGCTCAACAGATTTATTTTTAGTCCCATTCATGCTTCAGGTTCTGACATATTATTGAATTTGCTATCCTATTCAGCTTCTCAGTTTTACACAATTAATTTTCAGAAAAAAGGAGAACAAAGCAAAATAGCAGAATCTAGAATGAAGTAAATTGTCATCCATTTCATTCAGTGTCGAGTTCCAACCATGTATCACACAGATGTGTGCTTTGTCTCATTAAATCTATCAAGTCCATGTAACAATTAGCCAAGGTGGGCATTATTTTGTTCGTATTATAGGAATTGAAACTGAGTCTCAGTGAGATTACAACTGTTTTAAAAGGCTACGGAGCCAATAGGTAGAAGAGATAGATTCAAACCCAGGCTTTCTGTTTTTCTCCAAATTATATGATTTTCCCCCCGATGCATCAGTGCGTCATTACCTCAGTGGCATTACATTTCTGTTCTGTAGGTATTACAATTAACGAAAGAGGTGGCTTTTCCTCCTTTCCAGTAGATTGGAAATGCAGTATTTCTATCTGTCCAAGAGTATCTATCCTGATATATTAGTCCCCTCCCCCTCTTCTTTTTATTGGGTCTTAAAATGGTGCACATTTTGCAATTGAGAATTACTGAGCCAACATATGGTTTCAATTGGACAATTCCAATATATCATTGTGAAAAAAAAGAAGGAAAAAGAAAACACAGACTAACCTTTATACTTTTGCAAATGTGTTTTAATAAAAATCTATGAAGTGAAAGGTCTTGAGTTAAGTAGAGTTTCATTTGTATTTGTTTATTTTTACCTTCGGTGTTGATCACACCTAACGGCCAGTGAGCTTTAGGACACAGCTCTCATTCAGCTGCTTTTATGATTTCCCTGAAGTTTGGGGCACTATTTACCAGAACTTCAGACTATAGCTTACTGTGTCTGCCTATGGCCAATGGTGGCTCAGGAGTTGCCCGCTTGAGTTGGAGCTTTGTTCCAGAAAGATCTTAAGGATTTCGCACACTGCTCTCATTTTACTGAAAGAAAGAGTCACGTCCCTGGGTAATTCTTGCCTCTGAAATGCTTCTAGTTGGGAATCACTGAATTTCAATTAGACTGTGGTTATCCGCACCCAAACCAGTTTGGTAAAATCTGCTGTGATAATTTGGAGGCAGTGGTTGGGGTGGGTTGTGGGAGAATTCTAACTCTTCAGAAAAATTTGGCATGAAGTAGAGGAGTTACTGCATGTGACTACAATGAAAACAATTACTGTCGTAATTTGTGTAGGGATTTCAGTGCTTTTGTGTACACTGTTGCATTTCCTTTTCATAATGAATCTTTTGAGGTTGTTGTTCAGTCACTAAGTTATGTCCAACTCTTTGTGACCCCACGGACCACCAGGCTTCCCTGCCCTTCACCATCTCCCAGATTTTGGTCAAACTCATGTCCATTGAGTTAGTGATGCCATCCAGCCATCTCATCCTCAGTTTCCCCCTTCTCCTCCTGCCTTTGATCTTTCCCAGTATCGGGGTCTTTTTCAATGAGTCAGCTCTTCACATCAGGAAGCAAAAGTATTGAAGCTACAGCTTTAGCATCAGTCCTTCTGATGAATATTCGGAGTAAATATTTATTGTAATTATTCTCAATATACTAATATACAGGTGTGAGCAGTTCAGTTCAGAGCAGTTGTGACTTGCCTGAGTCACAATTGGAAACATGTTATAGACCATATATAACACTCTTTTCGAGAATTTGCTTAGCTTTTGTGACATTAAATTTTCCTATTATTTCTTTTTTAGCTGTCACTCTCACTGACCACCTCATGTTCATTTTCCTCTTGTTGACTGGGCCTCCATAAATTGAAGTGCTTTGGGGTATGTTCCTTGAGTGATTTTTCTCTATTTCCTTTGTAGAAGAGCTCATTTATTTGCATGTTATTAAATATCCATATGCTAATGACTCTCAAATTTGAGCAGAAGGAATTTGTCACTTCCATTCCATGGTAGATGAAACTATTGTGAATTCATAATATTCTTTCTCATACACAGGTTTGAAAATAAAGAAATCCAAAATGATAGTGTTGCGTGACGGAAGAAGCCTGGATTCCTGAGTCACCACTGGAGAGATCACAAGGATCCTGTGGGACTCGTGTTAGGCTGAGCCATGAAAAGTAAAGCCTAGTGTGAGCCTATTGTGTTAAGTTCTCGATATTTCAGGGTTCATTGCTACTACCACATAGTTTGTCTTGAGTAGGGATTGGCAAGCTTTTTCTGTAAAGGGTCAGATAGCAAATACTTTAGACTTTGCTATCAAGAGATTAAAGATATTATAGGTCCTTAAATCAAGAGGAGACAAATTTCCCTAAATTTCTATTGAGAAATTAAAAAATGCAATAATAATATTATTATATCATATCATATTAGAACCAATATGTTACCTTTTGTAATATAGATCAACTAATGAGAGCAATGGAATTCTAGTTTGAGGGAGGACAATAATTTTGCCTAATTGTCAAAGGTAGCCTTTCCTATTAACAAAATCAACTGCAAATTTTCTTCTGTTAATATTGAGCTGTAGTATTATATATAAAGTATATCTCATCTTTGAAAATGTCTTTTCACAAAAATAGATACTACCAAATACTGATATCAATCTATTTATATATAATTTTCAGTTAAGTTCAGTCACTCAGTCCTGTCTGACTCTTTGTGACCCCATGGACTGCAGCATCCCTGGCTTTCCGGTCCATCACCAACTCCCAGACTTACTCAAACTCATGTCCATCGAGTTGGTGATGCTATCCAACCATCTCATCCTCTGTTGTCCCCATCTCCTCCTGCCTTCAATCTTTCCCAGCATCAGGGGAAGATATTTATAGAATTCCATTAAATTCAATTAAATTCCATTAAATTGTTAGTTGCTTTTCAGCATGTCAATACACTCTACATCAGGGCCTTCCCGGGAGGCTCAGTGGTTAAGAATCCCCCTGCCAGTGCTGAAGACTTGGGTTTGACCCCTGGGTTCAGAAGATCCCCTGGAAAAGGAAATGGCAACCCACTCCAGTATTCTTGTTTGGGAAATTTCATGGACAGAGGAGCCTGGAGGGCTACAGTCCATGGGATCACAAAAAGAGTTGGATACAACTTAGCAACTAAACAGCAGTGTTGCAGATTAATCTCTTTAAATCGAAGCTTAGGTGGACTTTCTTTGATAGCACAGTTAAATGGATTTTGAAATTTGAACATCTCTTTTGCACTGGCATTGAAAGGCTGTTAGAACTCTACTGTGAACTCTGAAAACATAGCTACTTTTGTTTTAACTTTCAACAGCACAGAAGTATGTAAAGTAGATTGACATTACTATAATTCAAACATTATTTGTTATTTAATTAACTACTTGTATATTGAATAAACCTTGTTTTGTCTTATAATTTTGGGTTGAATTCATAAATATTCTCAAGTCCACAGCAAAAAGTAATTTTCAAAGTTGTTCACCATTTGATAATAGTGATTGGGGTTCATTTTGTTGAGAAAAGTTCAAATCTTGTTTGTGAGATCGAAAAAACAGCAATAAAATTTTAATAGTGCTAAGTCACTGAACTGCTGTGTGACAGAGTAAGTCATAATATTCGGCTGCAATTCACAACTTCAGTTCATAAGTTTTCAGCATCGGTGATGATTATAGTCCATGAGAGCAAGCAAAGCTCACCACTGACTACTGGTATAATATCACAGGGTAACTAAAAAATTTCCGGAAATGTCCATTGATGAATAATACAGCAAATAATACAGCAAAGGCTATAAAAACTATACTTCTTACAAACTTTATGTTTGTTCAATTTATGTTTGAATTTTTCTTTTCCATCCACATTTTCATCACTATTAGTTGTTACGCATCTTAGAAGTTTCCATGACATTTTATATTGAAACATGTTTTCTCAATTTTGAAAGTATTCTTGCCTATAGTTATTTCACACAGATCACTCAGGATTATTCTTCAGTCACTTCAAACTCAGTATTAACTCCTTGAATAAACAACTGAGCAGTATTGGTAACATCATTAAGTGCTATGGAAAGACTCATTTGTTTTAAAGTGATTATTGATGTTGATCCCAATGTTCTCAACTTTTTGAGCAACTGTTTTAGCTGAAAGGCTAATAGTCTTAAGCAAGTTTAGTCTAAACATATTTCTTTGGCTGCTAAAATCATGCATTATTTCATTAACTCACCAACTACTGTTTGACTGGCTAACAAATGAGCCACTTAGACATTTACTTTGGTTGTAATCTTATTTTCATTTGTATGGAGAAATCTTGCTGTGATAAGATACTCAGTTTTAAACTTTCTAGTAATTTTTCAGACTGTTGCTTTCCTGTGTATTGGGAATATTGTGATAAAAGTTTAATCTGGTAATGTCATCACATATTGTATTCTATAGCTATAGTCTCATTGCATGAAGAACACAATACTTTGCTATCTAATTCAGTAAGTACATTTCATCATGCCTTAAAAACATACTATTCAAGTCCACTTTTTTCTTTACTTTTATTGACACAATGGGATGCATTAGCAATAAAAATCACATAAAATATAATTGTAAGACAATGCTTGTGACAATGACATGCTGTTGAGTAGTAACTATGCACTATGATTTATAATGCACGAAGCATCAGTGTGAAGAGATTAGTGCCACATATGGTTCCTTTCACAATTGCTCGACCTCATCATTGTAGTGCAAAAGCAACCACAATGTGTAAGTGAATGAATGCAGCTGCGCTCCAACGTGATTTATCTATGCACCCTGAAACTTAAATTTTATGTTTGCATTTCACAAAATATTCCCTCTATTATTGTCAGCCATTTATAAGTATAGAAACTATTTTTAGCTCACAGGCCATACAAAAATAGGAAGCCAGCTAGTATCATAGATTAATAACTTCTGACTTTGACTAACACAGTATCTATAACTAAATTATTGTTTGTACTTCCCAAACCTATTATTTGTCTAACCTCTCCACCTTTATGTATAATATCACTACTCAACTCTCTCAAGGCAAAGCTTTATTTCAATTCTTAATTTCTCCCTTTTTTCAAATCTTGACCTTATTTTATTTTGTCTTTTACTTTTAATCTGTTTATATTTTTATATCTAAAGTTGATTTCTTGGAAATAGCAGTTATTTTTTTCTTTTTAATCTTATAAACTCTGTCTTCTATTAATAACTGAAGTGATTAGATCATTTATTTTATGAAATTAGTCATGTGGTTGATCATAAATCTATTATATTCTATTTTCTTTTTATTTCCTTTCTTTTTTCCCCTTCTGATAAAATTGAGTATTTTATGATTTAATTTTATTTCCATAATTTTTCATTATGTCTCTTTTTAAGTGTTTGCTCTAAGGTTCTCTCTCTCTATGTATATATATCTTTATAATGATCTACCTTAAAGTAAGGGCTTCCCTGGTGGCTCAGAGGTTAAAGCGTCTGCCTCCAATGCAGGAGACCCAGGTTTGATCCCTGGGTAGGTAAGATCCTCTGGAGAAGGAAATGGCAACCCACTCCAGTATTCTTGCCTGGAGAATCCCATGGACGGAGGAGCCTACAATCCACGGGGTCACAAAGAGTCAGACACAACTGAGCGACTTTATTTCACTTCTTTTTACCTTTAAGTAATGTTATACCACTACATATTTAGAATAGGAACTTTAGCATATGCCATCTAATTCTTTCTTTTTATCCTTTGTCTTATTATTAGCCTACATTTTACTTCTATATATTTCATCTAACACCAAATATGTTACTACTCTTTTTTATTTGGCCATCAATTATTTTTTAAAGTAATTATAATTTTAAAAATAATATTTAATATTTACTTTCTTTTTGACATTTCTGGCACTCATTTCTTTGTAAATCCAAATATTCATCTGGTATCTTAATTATTCTACTTGATGAACCTTCTTTAATACTTCTTGCAATGCAGGTGTGCTGGCAACAAATGCTCTTAACTTTTGTTCGTCTGAAAGACATTTTTTTTAATATAAAATTCTGGCTTGTTATTTCAGTACTGGAAAGATAATATTCATTTTCTTCTGGTATGCATATCTGCTATAATTTTTTTTCCCTATAGGCAAGTAATATTTCTTTTTTTATAACCACCCACAACATTTTCTCTCTCTCTTTTTTATCTCTTTAACTCTGATGTAAACAGACGTGTTTGCAAGTATGTGGTATGTGTGTGTGTAATTATCCTGCTTATAGTTATCTGAGTTTCTTGGATCTGCACATTGGTGACTTCCATTAATTTTTGGAAATTTTCAGCTATGTCTCTATGGAGAGACATGTTTTTAACCTTCATTTTTTTCTGGGACTCCAATTACACTTATAATATATGGATATAATCCTACAGTTTGGGTACTCTGTTGTCATTCTTTGTTCACCTGTTCTTTTCTTTTCCCTTCTCTTCCTTACTTCTTCTCTACCATCTTCCTTATTCTTCCTCTTCTGCTCCTTCCTCTCTCTCCTCTTTGTTTCAGCTTCAGTAATTTATAATAAAGTTCAAATCCACTGATTCTTTTCTCAACTCTGTCCTATCTTTAGATAAACCTGTCAAAATAATTTTGATGTCTATTATTATGATTTTTTTCTCTATTTTTGTCTATTATGATTTTTTCTCTCATTTTATTTTACTCTCTTTTAAAATTTCTTCTGAAATTCCTCATCTATTTGTACATTTTGTATACTTTCTTCACTGTATCTTAAAAATTGCTCATAGTTATTTCGATATTTCTTTTTGATGGTTTCTATACAATAGATGTAATAGTTTGCTAGGGTTGCCATAACAAAATACCACAGACTTGGTGACTTGGCTTAAACAACATATATATATATATTTTCACAGTTCTGAAGGCTGGAAATTCACGACCAAGTCTTCGGTAGGTTTGGTTTCTCTGAGGCCTCTCTTTTCTGCTTACAAATAACCGCTTTCTCCTTGAATCCTCATATGGCATTTTCTCTGTGCATGCACTTCCCTGGTGCCTCTTGATATTCATACAAGGATATCAGCCCTACTGGAATAGAGAGCCATGCTTATGACTGCATTTAACCCCAATTCCCTCTTTAATGGTTCTATATCCAAATATAGTCACATTAGTGTTTAAGACTTCAACATATGAATTTAGTGACACCCAATTCGGCCCATAAGCATGATCAACTCTGAGTGTGGTTCTGTCAGTTGCTTTATCTTTTGACAATGAATTCTCTTTCTTAAAAACCTGTTTTCTGTGTCATTATTTCTGCATATAATATCCAACATTTGATTAAATGTTAGGAAACACTACAGCCTGATGAAAATAATATTTACAGCTGAAAATGGACTTACCTCTTCTTCTGTTAGGCTATTAAGGTGGAGAGTTGAGTCAATTTGGTCACAGCTTGAGCTCAGTTTAGATTTTGTTGTTGCTAGAGTCACTTTCAGTGAAGAAAATACTTCTATTTACTTCAAAGGTAGAATATTGTTATTTGTGCTTATTGTGTGTGTTTCTTACAAGTCTGTTGTAGAAAAAACAATGGAATAACAAACACAAGATTTAGGATGGTGATTACCTTATTTAGGATTTCCCAGATGGCACTAGTAAAGAACCTGCGTGGGTTTGACCCCTGGGTCAGGAAGACCCCCTTGAGGAGGAAATAGAAACCCACTCCAGTATTCTTCTTGCCTGGAGAATTCCAAGGACAGAGGAGCCTCGTGGGCTACAGTCCATAGGGTTGCAAAGAGTTGGACATAACTGAAGCAAGTTAGCACACATGTACACATAAAATGTTGATGAGGATTTCAAATTCAGGGATTGCTTGAGATATCCTACAATAATGTATGTAACTAATTAAACATGATACTTTGCAAAATCACAGAATAAGTGCACATTATTATTTCTCCACTCTGTGTTTATAAATGTTGTTCATTTTCACTTGACAGTCTGTTCACCCCATCCTTGTTAGCAACCTGCCCCAAATCCTGGTGGCTTTTTTTTTTTCTGTGCCAGATACAGAAAAATATCTTTTATCTCTAATGAGAATAAAGTTTCAGGTCATCAAAATTAACCAAAGGGTTTCCTACACTTTTAATTTCCTTATTAAATACAATAATCAAACATTATTAGATACAGCCCTTATTGATTTTAGCCTTTGTTAAGTGTGAGATTGCATACTTTCCCAGCAGAATAAGTATTCACTAATAGTGAATGAACACAGAGTAGTTTCTGGACTTTATACTGGAGACTCTGTAGGCTTCTGGCCTTCTCTCCGTGACTTGTCTCTTCCTAACCCTTTGGAAAGGGTGGAATTTGTGGCCTCTCAAGGCTAACTTGCAATTCACATCCTATAGGCAGTTACCTGACCGCTTTAACAAAGAAACAAGCCTGTTCCCAAATGCATTTGATAAAATGAGCAAACAAATCTAGCATGTAGAGTTATGCACTTTGTAAGTGTTAGGGTTTTTTGTTTATGAAAATATGATGACATTCTACACGTAACTCTATAGCTCATTTTGGAGGAACTAGTTTAACAAATATGGTCAATGGCATTAATTTTTTATATCACACACAACAAATCATACACATGATTTATGCCAGAAGAATTTCATGGGGCTATTTGTCCTGTGACTACACATATAGTTTCCTACTGTTTACTTATACAACTGATAGGTCAAAATTCATTGTTACCTCTTGTGTTATGTAATTTTAATATATTTTGGAAGATTGAATCACTCTTCTATTTGTTCCTTAAATGTACTATATGTTTGTAGTATAGATACATGTTTCATCTTTGTGATTCTAGCACACAGATTAGACAATGGCACATTGTTGACAAATCCCCAGCTGTCCAGAGAATGAAACAATGCTGGAAATCTGTGGCTTGTAAGTATTTCACTTTAGAAATTGCTCTGTCCCCTATGTGCACAGCTGATTTTAGATCTTGGGCCCTGATCTGGTGTTTTGGGGTCTGCATGTATTTGAGCTGAATCCCCAGGGTTACCTCATCCATGTAGTCTCACTAGCCATTGAAACATTCCCAGGGAGAACAGGAAATCTGGCACTGCTTTTGATGACACATTAATGATGTGATGTCTGGTTTCTATTAAAAATCTAAAAGCAAAAGTTTTGAGGCTAGAAACAAAAGTATAGACAATGTCATACATAAGCTTTAATATATTTCTTAATATACTAGATGACCAGACTGGTGGACTCCATTGAACAATGACATAAGAGGCCTAGTCAAGGATGGAATATATGAATACCACAGGAAAACACAGCCTTCTTTCATTATTGTCTTTTTGGTTTTTATGTGAAATAGTCCCAGTGGAGTTAGCTAGAAAGGTGGTAACTACCCATTTCAACACAAAGTAGTTTCCTAGTAAAGTGTCACATATCTCGAGTTAAGAGTTTTAAAGTAAAATAGACTCATTTACTTAAATTGTGCTCACATGTGTGATGCATCCAAATTTGCCAAATGCAAGAGGTGTGGCTTGGCCCCCATATAGACTCAGGACTTAGTTGTATTTGTGCTAGGTCCCAAGTATTCCTATATTTTAAAAATGTAAATAAGTATATTATCTAACAAACAGTAAGTACCTACTCTGTGCCAGACTCTGTATAAGGTTTTGGAAAAAGAAATAAAGAAGATCAGTGTTTTGCTCTCAAGGAGAGACAAACAAATAACTTGCAAAAGCAATTCAGTGTAAGAAGAACTGTGATGGGGGAAGTACAGTAACATGCAAGTGTGCATGCTCAGTCACTCAGATGTGTCTGACTCTTTGTGACCCCATGGACTGTAGCCCACCAGGCTCCTTTGTCCACAGGATTTTTCAGGCAAGAATACTGGAGTGGGTTGCCAAGCCCTCCTCTAGGGGATCTTCTTGATCTGGAGGTTGAAACTGTATCTCCTGCACTGACAAGCAGATCCTTTACCACTGAGCCACCTGGGAAGCCCATGCAATAATAGGACACCTAACCAACTGGGGAAAGAGTAGCAGGTGCCTTTAGGAAGAGGGGATGGTGGTCAGAACCCACGTGTTCACCACTGGTTTATTCAGAATTTCATGGCTCAGGAAGCAGAGATGTTTAACATGAAATATACCACATGGACAGTTGTTATTAACTGAAGGTTTGTGTCCTCCCCCAAAAGTACATATGTTGAAATCACATCACCAAAGTGATATACAAGAGTGGGGTCTTCATGAGTGGGATTCAGTCCAGTTCAGTTCAGTAGCTCAGTCATGTCCGACTCTTTGAAACCCCATGAACCGCAATACGCCAGGCCTCCCTGTCCATCACCAACTCCCGGAGTCTACCCAAACCCATGTCCATTGAGTCAGTGATGCCATCCAACCATCTTATCCTCTGTTGTCCCCTTCTCCTCCTGCCCTCAATCTTTCCCAGCATCAGGGTCTTTTCAAGTGAGTCAGCTCTTTGCATCAGGTGGCCAAAATATTGGCATTTCAGCTTCAATATCAGTCCTTCCAAAGAACACCCATAACTGATCTCCTTTAAGATGGACTGGTTGGATCTCCTCGCAGTCCAAGGGACTCTCAAGAGTCTTCTCCAACACCACAGTTCAAAAGCATTAGTTCTACGGCACTCAGTTTTCTTTATAGTCCAACTCTCACATCCATACATGACCACTGGAAAAACCATAGCCTTGACTAGGCAGACCTTTGTTGACAAAGTAATGTCTCTGCTTTTTAATATGCTGTCTAGATTGGTCATAACTTTCCTTCCAAGGAGTAAGCGTCTTTTAATTTCATGGCTGCAATCACCATTTGCAGTGATTTTGGAGCCCAGAAAAATAAAGTCAGCCACTGTTTCCACTGTTTCCCCATCTATTTGCCATGAAGTGAGTAGGATAGTGCCTTTATAAAAAAGACCCCACAGAACTCTGTAGCCCTCTTTCAGCCATGCGAGGACATAGTGAGGAGACAGCCATCTATGAACCAGGAAGAGGGCCTTCATCAGACACTGAAGCTTCCAGTGCTTGATCTTAGAATTCTCCACCTTCAGAACTGTGAAAAATACTTTTAGTTTAAGCCACCAAGTCTGTAGTATTAGTTTATTGCAACCCAAACTAAGACAGCAGGGTGATCTGATGTCACAAGAGAGAGAACAGAGGTGTCATGAGGTCACACATGTAGGAGTATTATTTTTGTCAAGAGGAAAGGAGAAATATTAATATCTATACAATAATACTTAACACTTAGTCCTACCATGTCCCAGGAAGAGTTCTAAGAACCTTATATGAGCCATCTCTTTTAATCCTATAATAAACCTAAAGAAAAAGTCACTCAGTTGTGTCCGACTCTTTGTGACCCCATGGGCTATACAGTCCGTGGAATTCTCCAGGCCAGAGTACTGGAGTAGTGGATAGCCTTTCTCTTCTCCAGGAGGTCTTCCCAACCCAGGGGTCGAACCCAGTTCTCCCTCATTACAGGTGGACTTTTTACCCGCTGAGCCACAAGGGAAGCCAATTAACCCAAAAGATAAGTATCATCTTGAGAATGAAAAACTTCTGGAGAAATAGAGGAAAAAGTTGCAGACCAAGTGCTCCATTGTGGAAGACAGAGCAAGGTGTAAAAATTGGAAGAGCTCCAGAGGAATCATCTAAGAAAGTGTCACACCCAGAGCATATATTTCTTGGACTAGAACCCAAGGCAGCATAAAGATATAAAGATGCTGAAGTCTTAGAAGAACTAGTTGGAAGGGATGATGCACACAGAAGGGCCAGATATGTAGTAAACTTTTTATGAAACTCTGTTTCAAAATCTGGCACTCAACAGTTTAAGTGGTCTATTCTCAGATTTTTACTTCCTAAGGAAAACAACTTTTTCTTTCTTATGGATAGAAATAGATAAAAAATAATCATAATTGCTAATTTTTTAGAGCATTTACTGGGTGCCGGGAACTGTTTCAGCACTTATCGTACATGATTTCATTTAAGTCAAATAAAAACTGTCTGAGGATGAGCTATAGTTGATCCCATTTTACAGATGAGAAAACAGATTTAGAGAGGTTGAGGAACTTATCCAAGGTTCACATCTCTTAGTAAGTGATTGAGCTGACAGGACAACTTCAGCAGGCTGATTCCAGAGCCTACACTCTTCATTCCAAACCTAGGAAAGTGTTAGATTATAACTCAAGACAAAACATTTCAGCTATGGTGGAAAAATCACAGAAGTAAATTGTAGCAAGATGTGTCCTTTCAAAATTAAAATATGGTTTAAGTATTTAGAGTTTTTTCTGCTGTGAGGCATCACAGACATCTGATAAATGTGCACCGTTTCAGTCAGAGATTGGAATCTATACAACAGAAGCTTTGAATCCTCCGCTGTGGTTTCCTGCAGCTGTGATTTTTCCATGGATGCAGTTTCGGGTTATCTTGTCACTAGATTCTTGGTGCTAGAGCCTTCAGAATGCTAATATTCCTCTCCATTTTTCTTCATTTCCTGAAGACTTGATGACCTCTGAATCATCTAAAGTTTTGACCAGTGGTGTGCCCTTTGTTGTGCTAAAATCTTGCTCCTGAGGCTATGCTTCCCTTGTTTCAATTGCCTCCTTCATTTTTCGAAGTCATTTTCATCCTGAGAGGAAAAAAAACAACATCTAGTTTTCGGTGATTTTGTTGATTTTTTCATTGGAAGAAATCTGCAAAAATGCTTTTCAAAACTTTTGCAGTGGCAGCAAACAGTCTGGGAGGTGTTTAAATGCAATGGAAAAATAAGACATTCATGAGGAAGGGGTTTTCAGGGAATTTGCACAGGAAAAAAAAAAAGGTTCAAACTGTTGAAAAGGTAGCTTTGTCTGCCAAAGTGACCATTCGGGTCTATTTACACTGACTCTTCTTTTCCAGGAGCTCAGGCTCCAAAGGTTTTGAGGTGCTGACAGAATAATTGAGGCAGCAGTGTAGAACAAGCAGGGACCAGGGACGTGGGCAAGCCCTGGGGTAAGTTTTTGATTTTTACCTCTGCCAGTCCCAGTTTTCTCATCTGTTAATTGACATTAATGATGGTAATTACCTCATAGTTGCAGAGAAGATTAAATGAAATGTGTAAAGTTGTTTGGGCTTCCCTGGTAGCTCAGCTGGTAAAGAGTCTGCCTGCAATGCGGAAGACCCCAGTTTGATTCCTGGTCAGGAAGATCCCCTGGAGAAGGGATAGGCTACTTACTCCAGTATTCTTGGGCTCCCTGGTGGCCTAGCTGGTAAAGAATCTGCCTGCAATGTGGGAGACCTGGGTTCGATCCCTGGCTTGGGAAGAACCCCTGGAAGAGACCATGACAACCCACTCCAGTATTCTTGCTTGGAGAAATCCCCATGGACAGAAGAGCCTGGTGGGCTTCAGTCCACGGGGTCACAAAGAGCTGGACACAACTGAGCACACAAACATAAAGCTCTTTGCAAAGTGCTTGCTGCTGATAAGAGCGAAATACCAATAGATATCATACTATTATTATTTATTTTTCAATATTTTTAAATAAAAATATTATTTTAATATTTTATTATTATTTAATTAGCATTTAATTTTAATATATATATTTTTTTTAATTTTAGCTTTTTGGCTGTACCGCATGGAAGGTGGGATCTTAGTTCCCCAACCAGGAACCAAACCCATGCCCCCTGCAGTGGAAGTGTGGAGTCTTAACCACTGGACCACCAGGGAAGTCTTATATTATTATTATTGTTTTATCTTTTTTTATACTGCGTTGACATTAAAATGACAACAATTAAAATTTCTGTGTCTTGGGATTGACCCTTTCATCATTCAAATGAACTCTCAAAGATGTCAGCCTTCATCTTCAGCCCCTACAGGACCTAAGGACCCTGTCTCCTTCTCCCAGAAGCTGCCACAACGTGATCATTCCTGCATTATCCATCACTGATGGACACTTCAGTTCTTTGCATGGTAGCTCACTGCATTATTGGAAAACACTCTCAGAAAGTCACTGTTCTAAGTACTACTTTCCAGTGATTTCTACCTGTTCGCTTCAGTGTGGCTCCCTAGGGCCACCTTGGGATGGGTCTAGTCCCCTTTCCACATGCGTTCATGTGTGCTAAGTAACTTCAGTCATGTCCACCTCTTGGCAACCCCATGGACTATAGCCTGCCAGGTTCCTCTGTCCATGGGTTTCTCCAGGCAAGAATACTGGAGTGGGTTGCCATGCTCTTCTCCAGGTGATCTTCCTGACTCAGGAAAGATCAAAACTGAGTCTCTTACATTTCCTGCGTTGGCAGGCGGGTTCTTTACTGGTCATGCCACCTGGGAAGCCGCCTTTTCCATATGACAGCTTCCCAAATACACGAGGATATGTGGGCAAGTTACTTAACTCCTCTGGATCTCGGTTTATGCCTACGTAAAATGGAAATCATTGTTTCACCCTCAAGGGAATTTCCTGAGGATTGAACATATATGTGTTTGAAAAGAGCTCAGCATACTGTAGGTGCTTAATAAGCCATGGTGTGCCAAACCCAAGCAAAATGCCTCCTCGATGCCATGCATTTCTGGGCCACGGGACTAATCACTTGCGGAAGATTGCCTGACATCAGCGGCTTTCCTTCAGATTGTGGAAGAGGAGGTTTGGTCTTCACTGAGCTACACGGCGGCCCTCCGTGGTGGGTACCACGTCTTCTAGGTGCTCCCTCCCAAGGTCAGCAGGGCCTGCCGTGATGACTTTTCCTGGTCCCTCGCGTCACTGGTAGTCATGCCCCAGCCCTGCCTCGCCTCACCTCTTCCCTCTGTTCCAGGGCCTCCCTGTTGCTGGGGCTCAGCAGAGCTCGAGGCCCCCTTGGTGCCTGCGTGTGCTTCGGCCCACTCAGCCAGGCTGGGGAGGCTGCTGGTTCCAGGCTGCAGAGATGAGCACACAGCCTCGGACAGGCTGGCCCCTCATGCCGTGGCTAATGCTGCCAATGTCACTTCTGCTGTTTGGGGTTCTGGCTGCCTCACGCCGGAGGGACAGTCCTGAAGTGTGGTGGAATCAATATCCCACAGGGCCACTTGAATGGGAACCGGGAGCCATCCCTCCTTCTCACTCTCTGACAGGCCGTCTTGGAAAGCAATGTTTTCAAGAAGCTCTCTGGAGAGGCCCCGGGAGACTGAGCTCTTGATGTGCTTGTTACTAACACACTATTAAAATTATTCTCCTTCCGTCCCTGCCCCAGTCCTCTCTTGCTTTCACTCCCATTTTCTGGAATTATGATCTCAGTATTCTCTTGGGACTTAGCATGTAAACTTTTGCCTCTGTCTCTGTATTCTTGGGAACCCTGGCAAAGACAGACAAAGTTATTGTTATTACTACTACTTCCCTTCCTCTTGTTCACTCAGTTTGACGATAGCTGATTACCAGCTCTCCTACTCACAAAAAGAAGCTTCCTTCTCTGCTTTATGAGTCAGCACCTTCAGGCCAGATTCTCCTCTCTTTCTTTTTTTATCCCTGCTAGAGAGTTATTCCCTCAGTTCTCATTTCCTGCTTTCAAACCTCATGGATTGGATCTAAGACAATGTTGTAACAGTGCAAATGGCCTGGTATGTCACCTATTGAAGGTTATGTTGGAATTTTCACAGGGGGTTTTCTGAAGAAAAAGAGCTGAGCCTTAACCTGAAATTAGGAGTTAATGACTTTTTCTGTAAAGAATCAGAGGATCAGTATGCTAGACTTTCCTGGTATGACTGTATAGTCTCTATAGCAACTATTAAACCCTACAGGTGTAATGAGAAAGAAGTTTTAGCACATATGTAACTGAACTTATGATAAAACTTTATTTATAAAAAATGTGCTCCAATAAACTTTATTTATAAAAAACAGTTTGGGGGTCAGATTTGGCCCAAAGGCTATAGTGCAGACCCTTTCTAAGAATGATGAAATTATAAGAAAACAAGTGAAGCAGAATTGGGGGGAAATAAGGGCTGTTTTAATATCTCTAAATTTCTATTTCTTTAATTTCAATTTAATTCCGAAAAAGCATATTGAGAGGAGGAAAGAAAACAAATTCTTATTGAACACCTCCAATGAACCAGAGTCTTGGCTGGGGGTTTCCATATGATATAACTCATATTGTTTTTAGCAATTATTATTATTATTTCAATTTTTGGATAAGATGGGTAAGCTGAGACTTAGAGATAAATGAATCATCTCTTCATAAAAAGCAGTGTCAAAGTTCAATATATATACTCTGTTATACTTAAAAATGATAACCAGCAAAGACCTATTGTACAGCATAAGGAATTCTGTTCACTGTTATATGGCAGCCTGGATGGGAGAGAGTTTGAGGGAGAATGGATACATGCATATGTATGGCTGAGTCCCTTTTGCTATCCACCTGAGACTATCACAACAGTGTTAATTGACTATACTACAACATAAAATAAAAAGTTAAAAAAATAAAAGACTGAGGGAGAAAAGAAAAAGTGCAGTGTCAAGGTTCAAAAACAGGCTCCCTCTAACCCAAGGGCCTGTGTAAAAGTGTTCTAATTAAGTACCTACTTTGTGGGTGAAACTGGAGCCCATTATACAGAGCGAAGTAAGCCAGAAAGATAAAGACCATTACAGTATACTAACACATATATATGGAATTTAGAAAGATGATAACGATAACCCTATATGCAAAAAAAGAAAAAGAGACTCAGATGTATAGAACAGACTTGCGGACTCTGTGGGAGAAGGCGAGGGTGGGATGTTTCAAGAGAACAGCATCGAAACATGTATATCTAGGGTGAAACAGATCACCAGCCCAGGTTGGATGCATGAGACAAGTGCTCGGGCCTGGTGCACTGGGAAGACCCAGAGGGATGGGATGGAGAGGGAGGTGGGAGGGGGGACCGGGATGGGGAATACATGTAAATCCATGGCTAATTCATTTCAATGTATGACAAAAACAACTGCAATGTTGTAAAGTAATTGGCCTCCAACTAATAAAAATAAATGGAAAAAAAATTTAAAAATAAATAAAAAATAAAAAAAAATAAAAAATAAAAAATTGACTACTCTGAGAAAAAAAAATAAATAAAAACAGAGGGGAATAAGATGGTTCCGTTTGAGTCAGAAGCACAGTAAAACCACAGCAAAATAAAACAAGATAGTCTCTACTGTCCCAAGAGAAGCAGAGAGCCCTAAAGGAGCTAAAGGGGCATACCAGGCAAGTGGGAAGCAGGGAAGCCCCTCCGAGAGGGTGGCGATGACACTGAGATTTGAAGAACAAATACGATTTTGAAAGGTAGAGAGAAGAAAGAGAAAGAGGGCTGGTCCAAGCACAGGAAGAATGTGAATAAGACCAGGGAGTCTAGAACAGGAAAAATTAGTGAATGTGGAGGAGATGTAGACCATCAAAGACAAGTCTTGTCTACTTCTTAATTTAGCCAAATGCTTTGCTAAGCCCTAGGCTTAAAGGTCCCCTCTGAGTATAGCTAGCTCTGGACTGGGTCTGGCCATTACTGAAATGAAGTCAGTTTTGTCTGATCTTTTCCTGGATAGATGTCTCATTGAGTACTCAGGATGGAGAAATAGAATTTTGATCAATAGGAATAAAGGGGCATAGAGTGAGAACTGATGAATCAGAGGCTGAGTAGATACAGCAAGAGAGGAATACAGAAAATAGGAGCAACACTGAAGAGTCTGTGAACATCTGATAAAAGAACAGGAAGTCCAAGGCTCATTATTTTCATATCCTTTACCCTCTCTGTGTGATGAGTTCTGCAAAGGCAGGGACCCTACCTGTCACTTTCAACATGCTATTCTCTGCATTTAGCGCATTGCCTTGCACACAGTATGTGCTCAGTTATACTTGACAATAGATGGAATAAATGATTGAACTCAGCCAGGCTCTTTTCCCAGTTAGAGAGCTAGAGCCCAAATCTTGTAGTAACTTGCCCCAGGCTTTCTCAGTGGGAACCACCTCTTCCATAGGATTCCTATAATCCTCTGGTGTTTCCCACGTGCTCCTCCCAGTCTGTGAAGGCTCAGAGCCAGGCGGAAGTGCTCAAACCACCTCGTGCAACCAAGAGTCTTGCATCATTCACACAGAGAGGGAGGTTTTCCAAGTTCTTGTTGCTGTGGAGAGATGAGGTCAAACTGCTAAGAGGCCAGCGGTACTCTTAACACTGCCTTTGTGTTGTTTTCATATAAATATTTTTACTGGGACATTTTTTTGGCAACCAAGGCTAGCTCCCAGGACTGTGCAGAGAAGGGAAGGTTTGCTCACCACATGCCAACGGTATGCACTTGAGTCAACTGAGGGCCAGGGTGATTTGATATCAAATCCTCCGCTTTTGTCTTGATGCTTTCCCACTGACTCAGTGTCTGTCCTTTATCCTCTCTTCAAATGGGAAACAGCTGGGCTAAAGTCAAGTCTATGTCCAAATTCTCTACCCACTTCCCTTTCAACGTTCCTACCCCCTCCTCTGGCCGAGAAAGCAGAAGCTATTTCTGAGACATTAATCCTGTTACAGATGTTTTGCTAATTAACAAAAAGCTCAATTTGGCAGCTTGTTGGTGGAATAGCTAAATCAGATTCCTGCATTTCAACATTTTCTGCTACCCACCTAGTGAAGTCCTATTCAAGGGTTGTTCTATAATTTGTAGTAGCTCTGAGAGTGCCTTTCTACCAATATAGGTGAGTTTCTCTAGGAAAATTCAAACAATGACCTCTTGATCCATGTACCAAAAGTGTGACTGATTCCTCTCTGTGTCCCTCCTGCTCTGATCCATATGGATAAATGCTTGATCTATAATGGTGTTCATGATGGTTGGAGTAAATGAATGAGTTTAGAATTAGATGTTGCATCCTTCTCTTTGTCACGGTTCTGCTTTGTCCACAAGGAATTGGACCCATTTCCTTGAGCTAAGATGTAAATTGAAATAGTATTTGGCAATAAGATCTTGTGATAATAAAAACATCTTGCATTTTTAAGGTATTTTTTAATCATAAACTTAGTTCATGTTTACTACACTATAGAGTTAAAAAAAAGTGCATTATTTTTATTTCTTAGTTGTTTCTCTCCCTATTCTCTATATCCAATACAATCCAGGTTACTGACTTCACATATGAAGTGATTCCTTACACTATACTATGGTGTTACAAGCTTAACCCAGATTGCCGTTTTTCTCCATATAGCTTCTTGTGGTTGTGTCCTAGCTGGTCTCCTTAACTCCTGAACTTTTGATTTAACTCTCACAATATTGTCAGGATCTATGTATATTTAATATGCTTTATTATTTCAAAACAAAGATTAAAATGAAATAAGAAGCCACAGCAATAGAAAAGGAATTATTGATCCTAGTATTGGTCCTGTTACATCAGCTGTGTGACCTTGGATGAAGACTGGCTCCTCTGGTCCCAGTTGTCCATTAGCATAATGAGGACATTGACCTAGACTGCAAATATGTGGCACTCCTTATACCACTTACTACTGCTGTGCTTAAGGCAAATATTGCTAATCGATTTCTAAACTCATTTTCATTGGATCTATATGCAAGATCAAAATTCATTTTCTATATAACACTACAAGAAGTCACTTCTATTTTATTGGGGTTTAAAATTTTTATTTATTTATTTATTTTTAGCCTCATTGGATCTTCGTGGCTCTGCACGGGCTTTATCTAGTTGCGAAGCACAGGATCTAGGTGTTCTGGCTTCAGTCGTGGCAACTCAAGAGCTCAGTATTTGCAGCTCTCAAGCTCTAGAACACAGTCTCAGTAGTCGTGGTACATGGGCTTAGCTGTTCCGTGGAATGTGGGTTCTTCCTGGTGCAGATATTAAACCTCTGTCCCCTGCATTGCAGGCAGATTCTTATACACTGCATTACCAGGGAAGTCCCTACTGGAGTGTTTTTAAATGACAAGATTGTACATGAGATTCAAAACTAAAGAAATCCTTCACTGTTCTTGGCAGTAGATATTTTCTGAAGTCCCCCTCAGTTCTGTTATTTTCCAGTAGACCTATGTGGGCCTTTGGATGTGTTTAGATTTAGGTTTCTGAGAATTATATCAAAGGGAAGATCATGCCCAGATCCCAGGCATGCCTGGGCTTTCAAATAATGAATCCAAACATAATCGCCATCCTGTGGGTAATCAGCAGTCTGTTACTCCAAGCCTAAAGCCATTGACTTGATGTCATAAGCCAACAAGGGTTCCACACTGAAAGCATCTGAGCAGAGAGAAATCCTGACATAATGTGGACAGATGTGGCTATACAGTTCTCGTGTATCTTTTGCATTCTTAGTGCACTAGTGCAAGTGAAGTGTTAATTGGTTTTGGCATTCTCATCCACTCTCCAGAGGCCTGTTTAACATAGAAGTTGAGCACTCTCAGAATCCTTGATGTTTTTGGAAAGTGGGTTACATCAAAAAATTCTCTGAGTCCTGATTAAATTAATTTCCCTTTTTGTTCCTGGCACAAACAAAGTGTAAAAATAAATATTTGTAGAATGAATGAATTTTTAGACTTTTCACTAGCTAGCAATTCCACTGCCAAGTGCCATGTTCTCTCTAAAATGATCACCAACTCACTCCAGTATCATCTAGTGTCTCCCTCCTGTGAGCTGTCTTAGCATCTTTGACTTTGGAAATAACTGACTGTGGGTTGTAATGTGATACATTTGAGCACAAGTGTCTCCAACTAGCCTCTAAGTCCTTTAGGCAGGACAACACCTTATTTCTTTTTGTTTCTATTACAAGGACCATTGCATAGTCAGTATTTAGTAACTGCTTAGCAATAAACTATAATCCACAGCCATAGCAAGATAGTCTCTAAAATAAGAGTACCAAGGCAAGTGAGGTAGGTTTATTATAGTAGAGGGTAATGTGATCTTAAGCCATGTAAACAGAACCATAATCTCAAGACTACAGGGTGAGGCAGCCACCTAGATTGGTTAGATAATGTGTTATATTTAGTTCCTAGCCACTACAATCTTCAGGGAAATAGGAAAAACTTGCAGCACTTTCAGAAGAAAGGGACAGGGTTGGGGATTGGCTGGAAAGCATATGATGCTAAGATTGGTTCCATGCTCTGAAACCGTTTACTCAGGAAAGAAATGAATAAGAGCTGGCATGAGAGTTTTCTAAAAATATCTGAAAGGCTGCAAGAGTAAGCTTATCGTATGCATCCTCACGGGGCAGAACTGAGACTGATGGGTAGAAAACATAGGCAGATGTGGAAATGGAAACCCCTTCAATATCCTTCATGGAGTAGCTCACACTCTTAGAGTGTGCATGCATGCTCAGTCATGTCTGACTCTGCGACCCTATGGACTGTAGCCCACCAGGCTCCTCTGTCCTTGCCATTTTCCAGGCAAGAATACTATAATCCACAGGACTGGCTTGCCATTTCCTCCTCCAGGGGATCTTCTTGACCCAGGGATCAAATCCACATCTCATGTGTCTCCTGCCTTGCAGGTGGATTCATTACCTGCTGAGCAATGGGGAGGTCACACTCTTAGGGGTTATGTCTCAAGTCAGGAAGTTCCCAAACTGGTATGTTTTCAGGTTCAAGGGTGTATATTTATCACACAGGACTCAGCATTCCTTCTTGGATGAAATTCAGAATGAAGTATCACTGAATGGAGACAAATCCTGGCGCTTATCTCCCACTTGGAAATCTTCTGCTAGAAAATGAATCTGAGAGAAGAAGCATGTCCCTTAGCAAACAAGCCTAAATAATTCAACAAGCTCTGAACAATAGGACATAGGTCCTCAAATCCAGCAGATCCATGGTACCACTCATGAAGCCTCTGAAGTATTTTAGCAATCAGATGAATATATTCAAAGTTTGAAAGCCACTTGATTTCTATCATCTTCACTTACTTCTAACAGAGGTAGTGGCAGTGGGCTCTTGAGGTCAGGGAGTCTGAGCCTCCCTGATGTGCCATGGAACTGGTCTTGTTATAATCTCCTCTTGGGAGGTAGACTTCTGTTTAGTAAAAGAAATGTCCTTCTGGATGCTGGAGTTGCCAGGTAAAATCTACTCCCTTGGTGCATGATAAGCTTTCCAGAAGACAATAAGCATGGACTAAAGAAACAGCCTTCTGGCATACTGCAGATAGTATAATAGTTAGGTGTATGGACTTTCCAGGGTTTCTGTTCTGCCTATGCCACTTGTGAGCCCCAAACACCACTGTAGGTGTACTCCTGCCATCTTCCATTTTTGCTCTCATCTGCTCTTCTTAAACCATTCCTTGTGCTTGCTTTCATCTGACTTCTGTCTTTACAGCAACTAATGTTATTGCAATCCTCCTAAAGTCATCCCTTTCTCACCCCTAAGACTGGATGTTTTGTTCCATGACCCTGATCTTCACTTTGCCTCTCTCTCATCCAGCTACCCCGCCTCTGGTTGCCTAGGGTAAGCACAGCTCTTGGTTTCCTCGACCTGGGATCTTTCTATCCTGAGATCTCTTCCCCTGATTTCCCTTCATCTCCCATGAACTCAAAGAGCAGCAACCTGAAGATTCCTCAATTCTCTGAATCCTTTTTTGATGCAAAGTCAACTTGTTCTCTAGGTTGTAGGGACATACACCTATGAAGGAAGGAGTCATCTTCTCTTTTTTACCCAGCCACTTGGAAGTCTGAGTTCTTTCAGTTGGCCTAATTCTATGGTTTTCAAGTGCAGAACAGAGCTGTTGCTAAAGAAGCAATAAAACAGGGGTGTGTCTCTCCCTCAACATCTGTGTTTCACTTACTAAACCATGCTTTGTATCACACAGTCTAATTAAAACACAGAAACATTCTAGATTTACTGTCTTCTCAAGGAAGAAGAAAAGCTGAGCAATAAAGGAAAATGAGCTGTGGCAACAAAAGCATCTGAGTTATTTTGCTTTTTTTTTTTAATTTGGGTTCACTTGCTGGTAAAGCAGTGTAGTCTTAAATTTTCATCACTAATTTGCCCGACAAGTCCATGCTAATGATGACTGCCTGGATATAATTTTTTTTTTCTTTTAGCTTTCCATCTGCCCCTTTCACATGACATTTTGGATTTTTCATGCCCAGCCTCCTCTCCAGAAAGCTGATCTTAGATGTGTCAATGCAATTAACAGTGATGTTCCCATTCAGAAATGCTTTTGAGTATATTTCTTCATAATTAAATTTGAACTAACAGAGCATTTAAAATGTATTTCTCTTTAGACAATAACCAGAGCAACCACAAACGAATCATCTGGAGCCTGGAGCATGACAGTGAAGCTGACTTATAAATATGGAAGTGGAGAACAGTGCCATGAATCCACAATGAGGCCAAAGGATATGTCTCCATATACTCACCTGAGCCAGCCCTTTGGGAGGAAGAAGAGAATGAGCAGTTCACACAACCCTCTGGTTTCTTTCATTCAACTGACACTGCTTAGACCAGTGGCTCTTAACCTTTTTGGGGTCACAGACTTCTTTGGGAATTTGATGAAAGCTTAGGAAAAGTCCTTAGACATTTTTCTTTAGAAAAAGTCTCATTCTTACATGGGTAATTTTAGTCATATGGGGATCAAACAAGAGCTTCAGGCAAAGAGGTTAAGAGCTTAGAGACTCAAAATAAATTTAAGGTCTAATTTGCAGCTCAAGTAGCACTATTTTTCATATAAATGAATCTCTGGTTCCAGAATTTTAGACCCACATTTTACCAATCTGCTAAACATCTGACTGAAAATTCATCCATACATGCCATTTGCAATTCAAGTTCAATCTACTTCAAATTTAATACCCAGGCTAAAAATCTAAGTCATTTTGATTTCTTCTTCTGTATTCCTCTTGACAGTCAAGTCAATGTGTTCATCCATTGTCTGTTAACTGCCTCCCAGGATCTCTTACATTTGTTCCCTTCTTGTGGCTTCCTCTGCCAGTCAGGTTCTTATTAACTCTAAGGTGTTTTGGAAGTAGATTTCTAACTGGTCTTCATGTCTGCATTAACAAAGCACAGCTTCAAATTTCTTTTTTTTTAACCTTTGGCATAAAAGCATTTAATTTTTTTTTTCACTATCTCATAGATTATGTTAAAATCTATAGCATGATATTCAGTCTCATTACTCCAAACTTTGATTCCTGCTTTGATTAAAATGCTTCCATTCACCTGATGACTTCATATTACTCTGACCCTTTCTTAAGAAGATATTGACACCTCTCACACCTGCCTTTACCTGCCCTGAACTTCTCCCGTTTGGAGAATATATATACTTTTTAAATTTAGTTTGTTTATTTGGCTGTGTCAGGTTTTAGTTGCAGCACACAGGATCTTCATTGCATTGTATGGATCTTTCATTGCAGTGCATGGACTCTCTAGTTGTGGTGAACAGGCTTAGTTACTCTGAGGCATGTGGAATCTTAGTTCCCCAACCAGGGATTGAACCCAGGTCCACTGTATTTCAAGGCAGATTCTTAACCACTGGAACACAAGGGAAGTCCCTGAAAATATCTTTTTAATTCTGAACTTCATGTCAGTATACCTACAGTTCTTTTCAAGTCTGAATATATATATTCAAGCCCATATATAAATATATGGCCTTAAGTTCAGTTCAGTCACTCAGTCATGTCTGACTCTTTGCGACCCCATGGACGGCAGAACACCAGGCTTCCCTGTCCATCACCAAATCCCGGAGCTTACTCAAACTCATGTCCATCGAGTCAGTCATGCCATCCAACCATCTCATCCTCTGTCATCCCTTTCTCCTCTTGCCTTCAATCTTTCCCAGCATCGGGGTCTTTTCCAATGAGTCAGTTCTTCACATCAGGTGGCCAAAGTATTGGAGTTTCAGCTTCAGCGTCAGTCTTTCCAATGAAATCAGGACTGATTACCTTTAGGATTGACTGGTTGGATCTGGTTGCATTCCAAGGGACTCTCAAGAGTCTTCTCCGACACCACAGTTCAAAAGCATCAGTTCTTCGGTGCTCATTTTTCTTTATAGTCCAACTCTCATATCCATACATGACTACTGGAAAAGCCATCACTTTGACTAGATGGACCCTTGCTGGCAAAGTAATGTCTCTGCTTTTTAATAAGTTGTCTAGTTTGGTCATAGCTTTTCTTCTAAGGAGCAAGTGTCTTTTAATTTCATGTCTGCAGTCACCATCTGCAGTGGTTTTGGAGCCCCCCCAAAATAAAGTCACTGTTTCCATTGTTTCCCTATCTATTTGCCATGAAGTGATCGGACTGTATGCCAGGATCTTAGTTTTCTGAATGTTGAGTTTTAAACCAACTTTTTCACTCTCTACTTTCACTTTCATCCAAAGGTTCTTTAGTTCTTCTTTGCTTTCTGTCACAAGGATGGTGTCATCTGTGTATCTGAGGTTACTGATATTTCTCCTAGTAATCTTGATTCCAGCTTGTGCTTCCTCCAGCCCAGCATTTTGCATGATGTACTCTTCATATAAGTTAAATAAGCAGGATGACAATATACAGCCTTGACTCACTCATTTCCCAGTTTTGAACCAGTCCATTGTTCCATGTCCAGTTCTAACTGTTGCTTCTTGACCTGCATACAGATTTCTCAGGAGGCAGGTCAGGTGGTCTGGTATTCCCATTTCTTGAAGAATTTTCCATAGTTTGTTGTGATACACACAGTCAAAGGCTTTGGCATAGTCAATAAAGCAGAAATAGATGTTTTTCTGGAACTCTCTCACTTTATCAATGATCCAACAAATGTTGGCAATTTGATCTCTGGCTCCTCTGCCTTTTCTAAATCCAGCTTGAACATCTAGAAGTTCATGGTTCATGTACTGTTGAAGCCTTGCTTGGAGAATTTTAAGCATTACTTTACTAGTATGTGAGATGAGTGTAATTGTGTGGTAGTTTGAGCATTCTTTGGCATTGCCTTTCTTAGGGATTGGAATGAAAACTGACATTTTCCAGTCCTGTGGCCACTGCTGAGTTTTCTAAATTTGCTGGCATATTGAGTGCAGCACTTTCACAGCATCATCTTTTTGGATTTGAAATAGCTCAACTGGGATTCCATCACCTCCACTAACTTTGTTAGTAGTGATATTTCCAAAGGCCTACTTGACCACATTCCAGGATGTCTGGCTCTGGGTTAGTCATCACACCATCGCGGTTATCTGGGTCATGAGGGTCTTTTTTGTATAATTCTTCTGTGTATTCTTGCCACCTCTTCTTAATATTTTTCTGCTTCTGTTAGGTCCATACCATTTCCATCCTTTATTGTGCCCATCTTTGCATGAAATGTTCCCTTGGCATCTCCAATTTTCTTGAAGAGATCTGTAGTCTTTCCCAGTCTATTGTTTTCCTCTATTTCTTTGCACTGATCACTGAAGAAGGCTTTTTTGTCTCTCCTTACTATTCTTTGGAACTCTGCATTCAAATGGGTATATCTTTCCTTTTCTCCTTTGCCTTTAGCTTCTCTTCTTATCTCAGCTATTTGTAAGGCCTCCTTAGACAACCGTTTTGCCTTTTTGCATTTCTTTTTCCTGGGTATATATGGCTTTATTGAGGTATAATTTACATGCCAGAAAATTCACCCATTTTAAAGGTGCAATTCAATGATTTTTTGTAACTCTACAGGGTTGTGCAGCCATCCGAACATGTAATTCTGTATTTTAATTTAATAATAATATCTACAGGGCAGGCATCATGATCAGCATATTAACTTTCATAATTACAACTATTCTGAAGGTAGTAATTATCTCTAGTTTATAAATTATTTTTTGAAGCTTAGAGATAAGTAATTGTCTGAAGTCACACAACCGTTAGGAGGTGACATCAAGATTGAAGTCCAGACCTGCCTGACTGCAAATACCCTATTTTTAGGCAATATGACATAATGTGTCTCAAATAGGAAAAACAAGTCCTACTTTAAGACTGTAATTTACTAAATAAAAAGTGAATTGGTTTTAATTCATGGTTGTATCCAGATGCTAGCACATGTTTAAGCAAGCAGTAAACATCTGTTAAATGACTCAAGAATCCAAACCTGTGTTATATGATGGGGTTATTTTAAAACTACTCCACTGTTATTTTTGTTAAAATGATAGGCCATTGGTGGCCTTAGCCTTTGGTATAATTTGTGTAACTATAACTAGGAGTGGGTGAGGGCAAGGCTTGTTAATCCTGCTGCCGCGTGAGGAGGGGTGAGTAGGGTCACTAATTATGCCATCTTTGACTTAAATAATCAGTCAGGGTTTTTGTTTTCTTTTTTTAGAATTACTATTTTGTTATTATTTTATTTAAAATTTTTAATCATTTTTATCATGCATATTTTATTTTTTACATTTTTATTGGAGTATAGTTGATTTAAAATATGTTTCTGCTATACAGCAAAGTGAATCAGTTATACATCAATAACAATATTCTATATATTAACTGTAGTATGTACTCATCTTTAAGAATGATTACAGTGACAAAAATGTGAGAATAAAGGTGGGAAAAAAATAAATAGCTAACTACATTTAGGGGAAGGTGCACAACTTTTTTCTCTGTTGCTCATATCTCAGTGACATACAACCTCTCTTTTCTTCCTTGCAAAAAGTAAAGAACAAATACTCTCATAATTCTCTTTTGATTGTCCTGAAAGTCTGTATTTTTTCTGGTTAATATGGATCTAGAATCGTCATAATCAAATGAAACATTGCCCACAGCTGGCTTTCACTTCAGTTTACAAACAAACTTTGGCAAATGTGAGGAAAGGAAAGAAGGAAAAAAGTAAATAAACAAAAGGAAAATAAATTAAGAGGAGCAACCGATGACAAGGAGAAAAGAAAGAAATGAAGGGTCTAGAAGAGAAAATTAACTGAAGGAGGAAAGGAAAAGGGGGATTCAAGGGCAAGAAGGCAGAGAGACAAACAGGAGAGAGACGAGAGAAGAAAATACAAATGAGAGTGGGACAAGACCCGGGTAGAAAAGCTAGGAAGGCAGAGAAGAAAGCAACTCAGTGATTTCAGGTCTACGCATTTTGAAACAATGCTTTCTGAATCCATGCTTTAACCACAGTCTCGAAATGCAGTTTGAACTGGAAGCAGTCTCCACCGTGACATTTTTCCAAATATTTTTCTGCTGAAAAGACTGCTTAATGCATGGATCCTTTTGCGTCCCAGACCCTGTTTGAAAGCAGACCTGGAAGCCTCAGCTTTCTGTTTCCACAAGGCGTGAAGGGCTCTGGCCTTGAGTTAGCCAGACATGGAAGGGCTCAGTTCACAAAGGTAGGCTGGCCAAGGGAACGGAGAGTGAGTTGTTCACTGCCGCAGGAGGGCTGGCTGGCTTGAGTCGTTCTTGGTTCTGCTCCAGTGTGATCTCACACATCGTGACAGGGCTTGTATCTCACTCTGGTGAAAGTGGTCCTCATTAAGTAAAACCTAGAAGGCCTGACAAGGCAGAGTAAAGAGAGTCTTGGCCTGTCCTAGGGACTCAGCAAAAAGATAGGATGCTAAACTTTACGTTGAAATGTTTAGGTTCAATTCTCAAGACAATCCACAAGCCATGCCAACCTCTGAATCCTCTCCTCAAATGCACAGCCTGTGCATTCTGTTTATCTGGAAAAATGAACACAGCCGCTTTGCCCATCTGCTTTGCTTTTCAAGAGAATGATTTTCTGTCTGTTTTATATGGAGGCAAAATGATAGAATGCATCTGTAGTTCCCAGAGAAGGGTGTTTATAGTGTCAGCATTTCTGCCATATCCTTCATCAGTGTACTGGAGACATTGATTGGGTCATTCACATTTATTAAAGCTTAATGTTTTGCTAAATGAAGTTCATCGCTCAATAGTGTCTGACTCTTTGAGATCACATGGTCTATAGCCCACCAGGCTTCTCTGTCTGTGGAATTCAGGCAAGAATACTGGAGTGAGTAGCTATTCCCCCTTCCAGTGGCTCTTCTAGACACAGGGAAGCCCCAGTGACGCTAAGGCAGACCACAAAAAATGTTTTATTTAATTGTGATTATACTAGGTTCATACTAGAAATTTCTAGTACTTCAGAGCACTCTACAGGGAATTATAGCAGTTGTATATATGTTATGGACTGAAAGTTTTGGGTCCCCAAAAACCTTATATCTTGCAGCCTTAACCCTCAATGTGATATTTGGAGATGAGGCCCCCTAAAAAAGTGATTAAGATTAAATGAGGTCATAAGTATTGGGCACTGATCTGAGAGAATCAGTGTCCTTATAAAAAGAGATACCAGACAGCAAGCTTGTTCCTCTCTCCCTCCCTCCCTTCCTCTCTCTATCCCTCCACTCATATTGAGGACATTACATGCATTACATGCACAGATGTATTTAATAGCAAGAACATGGCCCATCTGTAAACTGGGAAGAGACCCTTCATTAGCAACTGAATCCACCGGCACCTTGATTTTGGACTTCCCAAACTTCATAACTGCGAGAAAGAAATGTATGTTGTTTTAGCCATCCAGCCAGTGTCATTTTGATAAGACAGCCTGAGCAGACAATATAGTATGCACTCCTTTTTGCAAGGAGGAGGGGGAGGGATGTGCAATCAAGAGATGATCAAGAAAAAGGTTGATCATGTTTCCTTAACTGGAGTCTGTGATTTTTCCTTCTTTTTGAACCCGACACTTTCATTCTCTTAAACTATCTTGTGCTGAGTAAACATTCCCAGGCCAATTTGACACTGATTTACTGATTCCATAGTCATATATACACGTGTAAAATCAAATATTCCATATATCATGTTTTTCCCCTCAGAGACAACAGTAGCCTTTCACTGCATGACTGTCTCTTTTAAAAGAATTCTTTGTTTGTCTGGGTCGAATCTTTGCTGTGGCACATGGAGTCTTTGCCATGTCTAGCGGGTCCTTCATTGGAGCACAACTGTAGGTGTGGCACAAAGGCTGAGCTGCCCCACGCATGGGATCTTAGTCCCCCCACCAGGGATTGAAGTCACGCCCCCTGCATTGCAAGCTGGATTCTTAACCACTGGACCACCAGGGAAGTCCCTGGATGACCGCCTTTAGAATAGAAAATTCTATGGGAAGGGAAGGTTCTCGTTCTCTTTAGCCCATAGATTCAATTTACCCATTCACAGAAATCCCAATAGTCAGTGCTATTTACTAAGTAGTCCAGACACAGTCCAATTTGTTAGTCTAGACAGTTCAATTTGTTAATTATTTCAGAAGAACTTTCAGACATTAAGCCCTAGGACCTTTAAACAGACTCTCTCTTTAAAGGAATTTGTGATCTAAACCTGGTAGGTCTGTATCTGGTTCCAGGTTGTGGCTTTCATCAAGGGCCTTCCTCCTAACCAACTGCCTCTCCCCCTGGTCCCTCTTCCATTCATACTCTTCTCTGCATTGAAAAGAAAAGTGAGTGCTGAAGGCTCCAGACTCTCTCCTACCTCTAGTTTTTCACTTACTGTCTGGAGAGTACTCTCTACCAGGATAATCCTATTCATTCATTGTATCTATTCATTTGTCCATTGCCAGATACTGTCCCAGGAACTAGGGATATATGACATCTGTGAACAAGACAAATATTCCTCTTCTCAAGAACTTTATATTCTTGTTGCAAGCCACAGGTTAAATTGTCTGGGAAGCACACTCTGATAAGGAGTTTAGGAGCCATGATGTTTATTATGAAGTACTCTTGATGTCAAGATCTGTTAAAGGAAATAAAAGGAAGCAGGATTAGACACAGGGAAAGCTGAACTGCAATACAGGCTCAATAGAGAGAGGGACAAGAAGGCCTGGCGTGCTACAGTCCATGGGGTTGCAGAGTCGGACACGATTTGATGACTGAACAACAAAACAGTCTTAGTTACCCCATGGGGCGATTTAAAGCAAAACTGGCCATTTGAGTGGTCCCCACTGAAACGACTGGGATTTTATTCCCTGCCCTGACTAACAGTATTAATAGTATCTGAGCTCTCCCAGGAAGGAAATGACTTTGGGCAAAGTGGCTTTCCGTGGCTGAGATAATATCTGAAGGGGCAGTCAGCTGAAGGCTCTCTGATGAGCAGGAAGGATGTCATCATGTCTACAGCATCATACATTATATGCTACACATCAGGTAGTTCTAGCATAGGCTTACTAAAACTGTGTGAACCTAAATCCTAAAGCCATATTTTTTTTTGGCTTGTTTTTACAACAGACTATTTTTTTAAAAATTGAAGCAGTTTTGGGAAATAAGAGAACATTATAATATTTTTTATATAGTGAGAGTCCCTCAGTCATGTCCAACTATGACCCAATGGACTAACAGGCTTCTCTGTCCATGGAATTCTCCAAGCAAGACTACTGGAGTGGGCTGCCATGCCCTTCTCCAGAGGATCTTCCCAACCCAGGGATTGAACCCAGGTCTTCCTCATTGCAGGCAAATTCTTTACTGTCTTAGCCACCAGGGAAGCCCTTTATTACATAAGAGACTGCAAATAGTATGGAAATGTTATGATTCTAATTCCACATAATTTTCTTATTTTCAGTAAATGCAATTTTAAAAAATAAATAGTTGTTAAGTCAGTTCAGTTTAGCCGCTCAGTTATGTCCAACTCTTTGTGACCCCATGGACTGCAGCACGTCAGGCCTCCCTGTCCATCACCAACTCCCGGAGTTTACCCAAACTCATGTCCATTGAGTTGGTGATGCCATCCAACCATCTCATCCTCTGTCATCCCCTTCTGCTCCTGCCCTCAATCTTTCCCATCATCAGGTCTTTTCGAATGAGTCAGTTCTTCACATCAGGTGGCCAAAGTATTGGAGGTTCAGCTTCAACATCAGTCCTTCCAATGAACACCCAGGACTGATCTCCTCTAGGATGGACTGGTTGGATCTCCTTGCAGTTGTTGAAGCATCTCGTAAAAAGAATTTAAAGATTCCTTTTATACAAGTGGCATGGAAAAAAGATACACATGCTTACATACATACATAAAAGAGAATGTTTAATGTGATTCAATGTTTAGAACCTTGCAGACTTCAAAAAATTAATACACCAAAAAGAGCAAAAGTTGTCAAAATTCCTGTACCAAACATAAGTTTAGAAAATACAGTCATTGTACCATTTGGGTTCACTCCAGTGTTTGGGGATGAACAAGCTGATGACGATGGTATGATCCATCAAAGAAAGATCTGTTCTTACTGGATCTCCAATCTCTGATTGTGCATATCTTGTCCTTGATGTGATGACAAGCAGTGGTTTTCTACCCTGATCTATGGCAAATAGACCTTCTCACAACTAGACTGGGATGGCCATCCCACTGAATGAGATGGCCCTCTCAGCACAAAGAAAGGTCAGGGAGACAAAACTCCTTATGCTTAGAACTCAAGGTTGAGTAACGAGTACACAGTCTACAGCAGGACCTAAGGTACTTCCAGCCCCATCCTGGACAATGCTCTCCAGAAACAGCAAGGTACTCAGTCAAGTTAGCACACTTCATGCAGTAAGTGAAGAAATGAAAATACAGAAACACATGCATGTGTGTGCATGCGCACACACACACACACACACACACACACACACACACACAGGTTCTGTCTGTGTTTTCCAGTTAACTCCAGAATTTCCTGGACAGATAATGGTCTCTTACTCTAGAATCAATGATTTCTTCTCCCTCTCTGGTAGAAATTAGTCTCTTATGAATGAGATTAGCAAATCTAGATTGAGAACTCAGTTGTCCCTCAGTGAGTTGTTAAAAATCTAGTTTCTGAACCTGCAAAATGAAGTCCATAGCTGTATCCATGAGTGAATGGGATAGAACAGAAATGTAGTGCCCTTGATATTAGAAGACCAGGGTTTAGGTCTTAGTTTTACTATTGAGTGACCATCTTTGGCAAGTCCTTTGTTAAACTCTCTGCTTTTCATTTCCCCCGTTTTTAACTAATGGGATAATAATGACAATTTCACACCCTGTAGTTGAAGACTGTTGTGTAGATACAGGGAATCATCATAATATAGAAACCCTGAAATCAAGATTCCCATAGCTGGGAGGCATTGGAGAGATTGTTTCTTTGAGATCCTACCTTAGAAAAATTAATGTTTGAATCACCACTGAGAGATCCCCTGGTCGACTTAATTCTCAACTCAAAGTAAAAAGAACTTTGCATGTGGGAAAAATATGGCTTTTCAGTTGTCACAGTAAGCTTTCCACTAACACTTGTCCAATCGAAATAAGTTGGAAAGATTTGATGCATAGCTGATGCTAAAACTTCAAGTGTACAAAAACCATCTTTATTTTTATTATAATTGGTCTTTCTCTCATTGCCCTCTGTTCTACTTGCTGCAGACTGTTTGAGCTAGTCACTTCTGGGTGACTTCAGTCAATTCAGATGGAAAGCTCAGGCCCATTTAGAGTTTTCTTCTTGTTCTCCAGTGGTCTCCAGTTCCTGCCAGTAGGTTTTATACAAGGTCATCTGTACTATATTTTCTGGGAGGTCCAGTTGTTCCAATCTTTAATAATCTGCTGAAGAGACAAAACCTTCCCCATATTTACATCTCTTGAGAGGTGCATGCCCTACTTGGCTCCCATGGTTCACAGTCTACGCTGCCTTCTTCATCCCTTTGCTTCTTTCTTCCTCCACTTTCTCATTTCCCTCTTACCTTCTCCTTTTTCTCTTTTTCTTCATGAGTTTCTTTGTTTTTCTCTCTCATGCACTGACTACCCAAACCCCTGACACACACTCACCATTTATTGAGCAATAATGTTAGCCCTACAAAAGTTACTAAGATGTGATCCTTGGTTGTAAGGGGCCTTCAGATAAAGGAACCTGCATCATCGAGGTGAGGCCAAAAATTTCAGCCTTAAAGAGCCTAAAATCTCTCAAAAGAACTTTTTCATTAAGAAAGCCCAATCCTCAAGCATCACAAAGACACTGTATCCTAAAACTGATTGTCTTTGAATTATTTAGGAGCAAATTCTACCCAATGCCTGGCTCAGTGCCAGAAATAAGAGTGTTGCAGGGAGACCACAGGCTTCCTTTGTTTGAGGATAAGAAGCAAGAAGCTCATCTCCATCATCTCTTACTAATCACCAGCACTTTGACTGTGGTTTCTGATGAGGCAAATTCCCTCAGCAGGCTGAGGCAATATTTTCCAAAGGAAAGCAAGTTTTGTTTTGCATTTACTCCTCCTGCTCATCACAAGCCATGCCGAGGTTCCCAGCCTGAATCTGCCCGCAAGCGGCCATCTGGCTAGCAGCTGCTCTGTCCAAGTGGAAACACTCTGGCCTGAGTAGTCCAAGGGTTTCGTTTACTTCTTGTAAATGACAATGTCTGTATTGTAGGTTACCCCTATCCTTTCCACTGGAAAGGCAACAACTGTCATTTTTTTTCCTTCTTCTTTTCATATGTGATTGTTTACCATGAGAGCACATATGTCTGGCATATGGCAGGGGACTAGTTGGCTTAAACTGGTAAGCATAGCCAGTTGCCTTTCATCAAGTCTGTGAGTGCAGCTCTCAGGGAGAAGTTTAGAGAACCCGAAGTTGTCAGATTCGAATTATGGAATCCAGCCAGATGCATGTTCATTTGGTCAGGAGAGCCTGATGGTTGAGTGGTAACAGTGGTCTCAGCACCAGAAAATAACCTACCCGTCCCCTCTGCTTGCCCTGATCAAGCTCAGTGACCTGGTTAGGAACACCAATAGTTAGTATTTATAACGTGCTTATTATGTGCCTGGCACAGTGCTGAGTGTTTTACATGCATTATTCTATCAAATACTCTCAACTACCTCATGAAGTGGTTCTAAATATTAATCCATGTCAACATTTTGAAATCCACAGGGTGAGTCATTTGTCCAAGGTCACATAGCTCATCTGCCTACTTCCCTTGCTTTCTCAATGGCAGGTTTCTTATAAGCTCCTTACAGGCAGGAATCCTGAATTGGTCAGCACTGAGTCCTCAATACTTAGCAAAGGGCCTCACTCACAGAAGATGCTAAAAACAAATAAATAACCTCAAGTTCCCCCACTACCACTCACCCAAACCCAACACTTGTGGAATGAATAGATGTTCAATGAATGGAGAACAAGTTTGTGTCTTTACCATAGAAGGCTGCTTGTTTTTTCCTCTAAAAACCACGACCCTCTTAAAAAAAGCCAAACAAAAAAAAAAGACTAAAAAATCAAAGAAATGATGTCTCCAACCAACTTTACCAGAAGTCATCTACACTCAGAAATATGGTAGAGAAAAAATGCCACTGGTACTCTGACTTCTCCAGAGACTGGTCTCACCCACATAGACTGGCAGCTAGCTGCTCTTACCTGAAAATAGATTATAATTAATGTCTCATTTATTTCGGCCTGCAGCTTTCCCTTTAGTCATGCTGTTTGCTTTCTTAACATCCTTTTTGTTTGACTTGTTCAATCCTGTCCATCTTGGAGTTTTAGCTCAGACTCTCTCGCCTGTTGAATGACTCCCCCTCTATTTGCTCCTACAGTGATTTACATCACTTTAACACCAGTTAGAGGGTATGATTGCCAGGAACCCCAGGAGATTATCTTTAGAGGCTGAGGGTTTAATTAATTCCCTTGGGTAAAGAGGGCTTCAGGCGGATATAGTCCGGTGTTCTGCACCGTTGCTGACATGGCGGTTAATAGTGGCTTCGTGATCCAGCTTTTGTGGCCAAACTTTGGGTCTCATACCTTTATGGCTCACATGTCCTTCTTTCCTCAGCTTCTTTACATTTCCAGGGTCCAAACTGTACCTAGAGATAGATACAACTTTTTAATGAGAGTATTTCTTCATATTGAGATTTTAGACAATATTTGAATTGATATTGAAGTGTCTACTCGGTGTAGGCAGTTGACCTACATCAGCATGAATCAGCACTCAAAGAGCAGAGCTGATGTAGATGGAAACAAAAGGCAAGCTTCCAGGCCTGGGATGCAGCAGGGTCATGGAGGTCTTGTATGTTCCTTCTTCCTGAATCTTCTTTCTTACTCTTTCTACTTCCCCAAGTTCCAGTTTTGAAATTTTATTTTCTTGGTTGGTCTTATCAAGAGGTGACCATTTGGGTTTTGCAGACCATAATGTTATGCCTTGTAGAGCTTTTCTTGGAAAGACTGACCATCCAGAGTTTCCAGCTGTTCTCAGGCTGCTGTGAGCTTTGCCTTGTTTTCTCATATGATACTTCTGTGTGTTAGAACTAGGGTCAGAAGAACCTCATAACTGATATTGGATCTGAGTATCATCGTTTGCAAAGTGCTTTCAGAAGACCTCTCCTGAGCCTTAAATTTTCTGATAAAGGTTAAGAAGATTCCTATCTTTCATTTTGCAAATGAAGAAACCAAAACTTAAAGACACTGAGATTCTGATCCAAAGTCACACAGCCAGTAAATGAAGGATTGATGTGTTCCATGTCCAAGCTGTTTTCACCATACCACACTTCTCATTCTTAACATCCCCTCAGATAGTGCTAACCACATTAGAACAACCTGACATTCTTATTGAAAAATACTAATGCCAAAGCTCTATTCCAATGATTGGCATAATTGGATCCCAGATATCAGTATTTTTTCATGTCCCCTGTTTCTTTGTTTTTAATAATTTTGTTTATTTATTTTTGGCTTCTTCATTGGTTCTTCATTGCTGCTCAGACTCTTCTCTCTAGTTGTAGAAAGTGGGGGCTATTTTCTAGTTGTGATGTGTGGGCTTCTCATGGCAGCGGCCCATCTTGCTGCGGAGCTCAGACTCTAGTGCGCGTGGGCTCAGTAGTTGCAGCATACGACCGCTGCAGCACAGGTTCAATAGTTGTGGCACATAGGCGTAGTTGCTCCACAGCATGCGGGATCTTCCCAGATCAAGGACTGAACCCGTGCCTCCTGCACTGGCAGGCGGATTCTTCCACACTGAGTCACCGGGGAAGTCCTCACGTCCCCTATTCCTAATGTGAGTGCCGTTGATCCATAGTCTTTATTTCTATGACCCTTGGTGAATTGCAAAGAATTCTACAAACTGAGAACAGTATACTTTTTTTAGTGTCTTCATCTTTGCATGGGTTATCAAAAGCCAGGCTCTGTTAAACTATTGAATCCCCAGACAAGTATGTTTTTTGTTGATACATGAGCTTCAAAATCCAACCCTTCTGTTATTCTAGAAGACAGTTTCCAACTCCAGACTATGTGCTGCTCCAAACAAAAGGAAAAAAAAAAAAAAAAGGCAGAGGTTATCTCCTTCAACTGGCCAGCTGTTGGTATTTATAAAGCTGTTCGTGCTCCTAGAATTGCTCTGCCATGGAAATCATATTTGCTTATAAAAGCTATCACCAGCTGACTTTTAGATCTGACCAGCTGTCCAAAAGAAAAATGTTAACTAGTTTACAGCTTATATTTTCTTAGAAGTTTTATGGTAAAAACACATTTTTCCAATAAGTACATTCCTCTCCCTCTGGGTTTCAAGCATAACACTTCAGACATGATCAGTGGCTTGGACCTGGAATCACACTTGGTTGCTCCTCGCCAGTGAGGCCAGTTTGCTAAGCAGCAGCAGTCCTTGAAGCTCAGATGGAACAGACACCAACTGCATTCTCAGATGTCCTCATTTTGAGTAAAAGGGCGGAGTCAGTTTTTCTCTGTGTGTTTCCCCGTAGAAGGTGGGTCTGCTGTGCTGCGAAAGGTACAGAGAGGCACTTCCCAGGGTTCCAGTGATTAAGATTCCATCCTTCCACTGCAGGGGGCAAGAAGGGTTCAATCCCTTGTCGGGGAACTAAGATTCCACATGCAATGTGGTATGGCCAAAAAACCTAAAACCAAAAACAAACCCCCACCCAAAACAAAACAAAGCAAAAAGTTACAGGGAAAAGGGAAGACAGGTAAAGTGGAGAGAGACTTCTGTCTTTGAGTCATTAAAACTCAGCTAACCAGAATCTTCAATTAATCAGAACTCCTTTCCATTTCAGTAGGCAAAGATAAACCCTAACCAGACACATTTATTGTAAAAACAATGAAAAGGAAAAAAAAAAAAAAACAAAAAACTCTGTGACTATGCTGTAGGTTCTGTTTAGAGTACAGGAATTTGAAATCAGACATGGTCTTTATTCATCTTTGTATGCTTCTCACCTAGTACAGTGCCTAAAGTATATTTGTACTTATATTTGTTTTAAAATTAGTTTATTTTCATTAAACAAGCATACATTCATAGTTTTTTTTTTAAAGAAAAGCTAAAATGCCTTCAAGTCTTATAATGAAAAACAGAAGACACTTAATTTTTCCCCTTATACCCTAGTTCCAGCCTCTAGAAACTTTGAAATATTTGACTATTGTTTGATATTTTCCTTCTTGTTTCTAAATAATACATCAATGCTGACTTCTTGATTTAAACATTCTAAGAATTATTTATTAACCTGCTCTCAACTTTAGAAATTATCTATTGACCCACTATGGTAGATGAAGATTTAGTAGTGTGTACCCTCCATATTCTTTAATTGTTTCTTCCTACCCTCCCTTTGAGCATAGTTATGTCACAATTTTGATGAGTCCTCATTTACATTACTTTGTCCATGTAAATATTATTTGCTGCTGAACCAAGGTGGCTCAGATGGAAAAGAACCTGCCGTCAATGCAGGAGAGCCAGGTTCAATCCCTTGCTTGAGCAGATCCCCTAGAAGAGTAAATGGTAACCCACTCTAGTATTTTTGCCTTTAGATATCCATGGGCAGAGGAGCCTGGTGGGCTATAGTCCATGGGATCACAAACAGTTGGACATTACTGAGCAACTAACACTTTCACATACTTTACCAAGAAGTATGCTATGACTATTTTTTTTCTTAAATGTTTTGTTTTCTTTCATAAGTTAATTGCCTGGTTGTATGTTATTTCTTTCCCTTTGCGAAATTATCTATACATTTTCAGCAATTTCTTCTTAATATAACACAATTCCAATATGCCTCTCAATACCATTTTTCACCTCTATTAATATATTGTCACATGTATCAAATAATCTCTAGTTCCATTTTGATATTTTCCCTTGGAGATCTCTTTCCCTATTGTTGCTCAATTTTGATGGGCTTTTCTATAGAACTGCCAAATAGCTCTCATCCTTTCTGTAGTTAGAAGCCTCTGAGACGGCCTCTGGAGGGCCTGTCTCCTGGTCTTCATGTTCTTATGTAATATTCTCCCCTTGAGTAGGGGTGGAACTTACTTATCCATGTCTAACAAACAGAGTATGGCAGAAGTGATAGGATGTCACATTTTGAAAAAAAATGACCATGCCTTCCAAGTTGGAAAGTCTTTCTTAGGCACAAGGACTCTCTCTCTTCTTCTTGACACCTTGCTTCTATTTCACGGCTACAATATCCTCTCTTTCTCTCTGAGTTTACTCCAGTTGGTCATTCCAGGTACGGCTGAAGAGCAGAAGTTGTAAGTACCCACTAAGCTCAGACCGTGACCACATTATAAAGCTAAGGGGGAGTTCTGCAGATAGTAGGGAGGTAAAATAACTTAAGCCGTGTGTAGTCCTTAGCAATCTAAGAGTCATGTATACATAACATGTATAATATGTACAGTTCTTATGTGCTAAGTTTAGCACATAAGTGTTCAAAAGATATTGGAAGCAACCTAGATGCCCATCAGCAGATGAATGGATAAGGAAGCTGTGGTACATATACACCATGGAATATTACTCAGCTGCTAAAAAGGATTCATTTGAATCAGTTCTAATGAGATGGATGAAACTGGAGCCCATTATACAGAGTGAAGTAAGCCAGAAAGATAAAGAACATTACAGCATACTAACACATATATATGGAATTTAGAAAGATGGTAATGATAACCCTATATGCAAAACAGAAAAAGAGACACAGATGTACAGAACAGACTTTTGGACTCTGTGGGAGAAGGCGAGGGTGGGATGTTTCGAAAGAACAGCATGTATATTATCTATAGTGAAACAGATCACCAGGCCAGGTGGGATGCATGAGACAAATGCTCGGGCCTGGTGCACTGGGGAGACCCAGAGGGATCGGGTGGAGAGGGAGGTGGGAGGGGGGATCAGGATGGGGAATACATGTAACTCCATGGCTGATTCATGTCAGTGTATGAAAAAACCCACTGAAATGTTGTGAAGTAATTAGTCTCCAACTAATAAAAATAAATGAAAAAAAAAAAGATTGGAAGAAGAGAAGGGGGAGAGGGAGGAAATCTTTTTAATAGTTCTAATGAGATAATCTTGACTTGAACTAAAGAGTGACATTGGATATAATAGTACCAAGTATCAGAGACCTCTTAGAATCGAGGGAAAACCGTGCTGTTTGATTAGTCTGGCTACTGTTCTCTGATTATCTGTTAACAGAGCCTACTTGATTAGATTGTTAGTTTGTTAAAGGCAGAGTGAAAGTGATGTTGCTCAGTTGTGTCGAACTCTTTGTGACCCTATGGACTATGGCTTACCAGGCTTCTCTATCCATGGGATTTTCCAGGCAAGAGTACTGGAGTGGGTTGCCATATCCTTCTCCAGGGATCAAACCTGGGTCTCCCGCATTTCAGGCAGACACAATGTTAAAGGCAGAGAGGAGTCTTCATACAAGTTGATTATGTGAAGTCTTTAAGCAAATAGGATGTGATCAGTATTGCGTCTTATACATCATTCATCCACCCTCTGCTCTCCTGACCTTCTTGCCCAGGCTCTTGCAATTCTGCCAGATGGCCAGGCTCACTAAAAATCATTTTTGCTTTAGCCTTGAATGAGAAATATTCAGTCATTGTGCCGTTTTTCTTAGGTAAACTGAATTATTGAAAACATGATATTGTTCATGGTGTGTGTGATGTGTGTGCTCCGTTGCTTAGTTGTGTTCAACTCTTACAACCTCATTGACTGAGGTCTGCCAGGCTCCTCTGTCCATGGGATTTACCAGGCAAGAATACTGTATCGGGCTGCCATTTTCTCTCCCAGGGCATCTTCCTCACCCAAGGATGAAACCTACATCTCTTGCATCTCCTGCATTGACAGGCAGATTCTTTACCACTGTACCACCTGGGAAGCTCTAATACCATGTATGGTACTATATGTAAAAGCAATCCCTCTTACATTCTAAAGTAGACTCCTGCCTGGGGCCCTGCAAGCAGGTGACCTCCACATTCAGACAGTTGGGACCTTTATTCCTGTCCCTGTGTTGTTGTGTCTTGTTTGCTTTATAGCATTCCACCTCCTTCAACTCTAATTGACTGTGAACTCTTCGTAGGGCAAGAGACTGATATTCATTTTAATCTTTCTTCCATGAATTCTGTTCCTCAAGTCCTCATTCCTGTCTCTGACAACCAGAAATGTTATTCTTCACATTGCAGAGGCTCTGTAAAGGTTGTTAAAGTAGATATTCTGAACAAGCAAAACATCCCACCAGAGAGGGCCAGAGAAATTGCTACAGGAGTTTGAAGAGGAAATGTCACAAAGCAATGTAACAGAACAAAGTCAAGAGGTGAATAGGGAGAACCCTAGAATGGATGAACTGGGAACGTGATTGTAAAGTTTGTCTCTTTGGGGATTCTGAGGCCATTACCTAGCCTCTTTGAGCACAGCACCATGCTCTTCATAAAATAAGCATAATAATATCTCTCTTTTTCTAGCTCCTTGGACTGCAAGAGTCCAGAATAACATATGTAAAAGCAATCTGAACTCAGTGGAAGTCAGGAGTGACAGACCCAATGCATGGTATTATGATTTTCTTCCTACAATTTGGCATTTAAAGCAATGACTTAATAACATTATTTGAAGTTAAAAGAAGTAATATATTTCATTTATGATGGTCTTTTAATTGCCAGAACCTAAAGACATATAAAACAGTGGTTCAGATGGTTTTTTATTTCAAGTCATTGCCCTACTTTATTAGTCAGGAGAGGCTAGGCTTATGCTGTGGTAACAAACAATTCCAAAATCTCAGTGGTTAACACCTCAGTTTATTTCTCACCAAGGCAAGATCTGCAGGAATCCAGGCAACTGTCCAAGGCAGCTGCCAGGGCAGGGATGCAGCATTCCATGCTGATTTGGCCTGGGGCCCCCCAATATCAATGTAAGAACTTCTCTGTGATTACTAGGACAGGGGGAAGGAGACTACAGCATCACATGGAGATTTTCACTGACTTGGCCTGGAAATGCCACATCCCACTCTCACTCCTATTTTAGTACTAAGAACTAGAATGAAACAGAAATGAAAACCACAGTCAAAGAAAACTAATTAAATTGATCATATGGATCACAGCCTTGTCTAACTCAGTGAAACTATGAGCCATGCCTTGTAGGGCCACTCAAGATGGGTGGGTCATGGTGGAGAGTTCTGACAAAACATGGTCCACCCCAGCCTTGTCTAACTTTATGAAACTATGAACCATTCTATGTAGGGCTATCCAAGATGGACGGATCATGGTGGAGAGGTCTGACAGAATGTGGTCCACTGGAGAAGGAAATGGAGGACTACTTCAGTATTCTTGTCTTGAGAACCCCATGAACAGTACAAAAAGGCAAAAAGATATGACACTGAAAGATGAACTCCCTGGTTGGTAGGTGCTCAATATGCTACTGGAGAACAGTGGAGGAATAACTCCAGAAAGAATGAAGGGATGGAACCAAAGCAAAATCAACACCTTGTTGTGGGTGTGACTGATGATGGAGGTAAAGTCTGATGCTGTAAAGAACAATATTGCACAGGAAACTGGAATGTTAGGCCCATGAATCAAGGCAAACTGAAAGTGGTCAAACAGGAGATGGCAAGAGTGAACATCGACATTTTAGGAATCAGTAAACTAAAATGGACTGGAATGGGTGAATTCCATTCAGATGACCATTATATTTACTACTGTGGGCAAGAATCCCTTAGAAGAAATGGAGTAGCCCTCTTAGTCAACAAAAGAGTCCAAAATGCAGTACTTGGATGCAAGCTCAAAAATAACAGAATGATCTTTATTTGTTTCCAAGGCAAACCATTCAATAATATCACATTAATCCAAGTCTATGCCTCAACCAGTAATGCTGAAGAAGCTGAAGTTGAATGGTTCTATGAAGACCTACAAGACTTTCTAGAACTAACACTCAAAAAAGATGTCCTTTTCATTACAGGGGACTGGAATGCAAAAGTAGGAAGTCAAGAAACACCTGGAGTAACAGGCAGATTTGGCCTTGGAGTACAAAATTAAGCAGGTCAAAGGCTAACAGTTTTGCCAAGAGAACTCACTGGTCATAGCAAACACCCCCTTCCAACAACACAAGAGAAGACCCTCCACGTGGACATCACCAGATGGTCAATACTGAAATCAGATTGATTATATTCTTTGCAGCCAAAGATGGAGAAGCTATATATAGTCAGCAAAAACAAGACCAGGAGCTGACCGTGACTCAGATCATAAACTCCTTATTGCCAAATTCACACTTAAATTGAAGAAAGTAGGAAAAACCACTAGACCATTCAGGTATGACCTAAATCAAATCCCTTATGATTATACAGTGGAAGTGAAAAATAGATTCAAGGGATTAATCTGATAGAGTGCCTGAAGAACTATGGACAGAGGTTCAAAACACTGTACAGGAGGCAAGGATCAAGACAATCCCCAAAGAAAAGAAATGCAAAAAGGCAAAATGGTTGTCTGATGAAGGCTTACAAATAGCTGAGGAAAGAAGAGAAGCTAAAGGCAAAGGAGAAAAGGAAAGATATACCCATTTGAATGCAGAGCCCAAAGAATAGCAAGGAGAGACAAAAAAGCCTTCTTCAGTGATCTGTGCAAAGAAATAGAGGAAAACAATGGAATGGGAAAGACTAGAGATCTCTTCAAGAAAATCTTAGATACCAAGGGAACATTTCATGCAAAGATGGGCACAATAAAGGACGGAAATGGTATGGACCTGACAGAAGCAGAAGATATTAAGAAGAGGTGGCAAGAAAATATAGAAGAACTGCACAAAAAAGATTTTAATGTCTCAGATAACCATGATGGTGTGATTGATCACCTAGAGCCAGACATCCTGGTATGTGAAGTCAAGTGGGCCCTAGGAAGCATCACTATGAAAGAAGCTAGTGGATGTGATGGAATTTCAGTTGAGCTATTTCAAATCCAAAAATATGATGTTGTGAAAGTGCTGCACTCAATATGCCAGCAAATTTAGAAACTCAGCAGTGACCGCAGGACTGGAAAAGGTCAGTTTTCATTCCAATCCCTAAGAAAGGCAACAGCAAAGAATGTTCAAACTACTGCACAATAGCACTCGTATCACACGCTAGCAAAGTAATGTTCAAAATTCTCCAAGCCAAGCTTCAACAGTACTTGAATGGTGAACTTCCAGATATTCAAGTTGGATTTAGAAAAGGCAGAGGAACCAGAAAACAAATTACCAACATCCACTGGATCATGAAAAAACAAGACAGTTCCAGGAAAACATCTATTTCTGCTTTATTGACAATGCAAAGCCTTTGACTGTGTGAATCACAACCCACTGTGGACAATTCTTCAAGAGATGGGAATCCCAGACCACCTTACCTGCAGACCACCTTACAGATTTCCTGAGAAATCTGTCTGTATACAGGTCAAGAAGCAACAGTTAGAACTGGACATGGAACGACAGACTGGTTCCAAATTGGAAAAGGAGTACATCAAAGCTGTATATTGTCACCCTACTTATTTAACTTATATGCAGAGTACATCATGAGAAACACTGGGCTGGATGAAGCATAAGCTGGAACCAAGATTGCCAGGAGAAATAACAATAACCTCAGATATGCAAATGACACTACCCTTATGGCTGAAAGTGAAGAAGAACTAAAGGGCTACTTGATGAAAGTGAAAGAGGAGATTGAAAAAATTGGCTTATAATTCAACATTCAGAAAACTAAGAACATGGCATCAAGTCCCATCCCTTCATGGCGTATAGATGGGGAAACAACGAAAACAGTGAGAGACTTTATTTTGGGAGGCTCCAAAATCACTGCAGATGGTGACTGCAGCTATGAAATTAAAGACGCTTGCTCCTTGGAAGAAAAGTTATGACCAAACTAGACAGCATATTGAAGAGGAGAGACATTACTTTGCCAACAAAGGTCCATCTAGTTAAAGCTATTTTTCCAGTAGTCGTGCATGGATGTGAGAGTTGGACTATAAAGAAAGCTGAGCCCTGAAGAATGATGCTTTCAAACTGTGGTGTTGGAGAAGACTCTTGAGAGTCCCTTGGAGTGTAAGGGGATCAAATCAGTACATCCTAAAGGAAATCAGTCCTGAATATTCATTGGAAGGACTGATGCTGAAGCTGAAACTCTAATACTTTGGCCACCTGATGAAGAGGTGACTCATTGGAAAAGACCCTGATGCTGGGAAAGATTGAGGGCAGGAGGAGAAGGAGGTGACAGAGAGATGTTTGGATGGCATCACTGACTCGATGGACATGAGTTTGAGTAAGGTCCGGGAGTTGGTGATGGACAGGGAGGCCTGGTGTGCTACAGTTCATGGGTTCACAAAGACTCAGACATGACTGAGCGACTGAACTGAACTGAGACACATGTTCCCCTCTCTCCATGAAATGCTAGGAAGTATGGTCTCTTCTATACTGAACTCCAGCTCTAATTCCATACATAACAAGATATAACACTGGTAAAGGTGATAAAGGCAATCCAGCACTGACAAGGCACGGACACTAAGGATTTGTGCCCTGGGCCAGTATTGATGAATCAGGAGTAGAACCCAGGGCTCCTGACTTCCAGTACTGCATTGGGAGTGCACTCCTTCACCTCCAACAGGCTTCCCCAATTCCTCTTTTTTTGGAGATTAGTATGGTATCCCTCTCTCACCACAAAAGTAACTCTGTGATTAAACTAATTCACAAAGACAGGACTAAACAATAGGATAGATAAAGCTAAAAGGTTTATTTGCAGAAGAACTTCTCAAAGCCTTTAACATAATATAATATATTGTGGGACTTCCCTGGTGGTCCAGTGTTTAAGATTCTACACTGCCAATACATGAGGCCAGGGTTTAACCCCTGGCCAGGCAACTTGCACAATGCAAAGTTCCAGTATGCTGGTACTATGATCCGGTGTAGCCAAATAAATAAATAGATAAATAAAAATAAATATTAAAATAATAAATACATTGTGAATCTTACATTAGCTGAGTTTTCAGAAATGACTGACCATTTTTGAACAAGGAATCATCCCCTCTCCCCAGTATTTATTTTCTTCAAAGTACCTTGTAAGTGAAGATCACACTTTAGGAAATGCTACATGATCACGTAATGATAATCTTTGGAAATTAGCATCATCAATATAGGTTAATTGATTTTTTTCTCTCCATCCCTCCTTAGGCCTCCATTTCTACCATATCTTGATTTCTACTACATCCTAACCTACTGATATACATTGCTATTCTTGCATTCATACATATCTCCATTTATATAATGAATATTGAGTGAGCATACATTCTATGCTGGGTCTGATATTGATGTTGGATCTTTAAAGATGAACAAGATGTAATGTCTGTTTTTATATTATTCATGGACTAAAATGAGAGACAGATTCCAAATGAACCATAAAACAAAATATTCTAAGTGCTATTGTAGACATAAGAAAGATATTCTGTGAGTACAAAAATAGATGTGATCAAATTCTGCTCTTTCTAGCAAACAAAACTCCTAAGAGATTTTCACAGGAACTATTATTAAGTCTCTCCCATCCTTTATGTGAATAAGTGATATCCTGGATTTCAGTGCTGGACTTTATACTCTTATATGAGATATCCCATATCTCGCCCACTCTGGCCCACTGGGATAACCGGGCCATATCTTTTGGGAGCTTGAGTTAGTAACACATGTGGTAGCTCTCCTTTCCTGCTCCTACCATTTGCAGATCTGATAGACGTCCTTGTGCATTTTCATGCAAGTCCCTAATAACAGCTTCACTCGAAGCAGAGCCAATGACCCATATCAAGAACTTCTCCCAGTATTAGAAAATTTCATGCTACTAGAGAATTTTCTTTCAACCTTAAACCAATTTGAGTCTAAGTGAAAGTTCTAGGGGAAAAAAAAAAAAAAACAGGACCCATTTAAACTGCTGTAAATGGGCCACAGCTTTCCAAATAATCTTCTTAGGGAAATTCGCATCAAAAAGAGAGTACTTAGAAAGTTGTTACTGATCCTTACTTTCTTCTCTACATCTTCATTTCTAAATGTTAACTGAGGTCCTAGTAGGGTGTCAGATGTGATGATAAGTGTCCTAGGGACCCTGGACTCAGTCCTCATATAGTGACCTTCTAAATCAGGTATTCTTACCCTCATGTTACACATAAAGAAATTGAGAAAATGAGAATTTACATGTCTTGCCCAGAGACACACATGCCAATAAGTCAATGAGTTGAAACTAAATTTGAGTTTTTCAAATTCCCAGATCCAAAAAGTTTTTATTTATAGTATACCATGCCTTATGCTGCGGTTTCACAAGTCTCTGAATGCACGTAGGCCAACCGTTTTATTGACACATGAATCCTCTTGCCTTATTACATGCCAGGTCACTTTCAATTATCTCTGGGAGACCACAGGGATATGTTACATATACTCTGCTCCAGTGGTTCCTAAACCTATCATCATGATCTGGGAAGATTTAAAAAATCAGAATTCTAAATGTGTGCCCCACGTTTAGAAAATTTTTATTCTACAGGTCTAGAGTTAAGGACTAAGAAACTATAATTTTAAGAAAGTATCCAAATGATCTGATGACCAGTCAGGTTTTGTAACATTGTTTGTTTGTTTGTTTTTCACACGTCATCATATATTGGGATTGCAAATTGAGACCCAAGTGGAGAATAAATGATAAGCAAAGCTTCCTGTGATAATAAAGTTTAGAAAATTAAATGAAACTTTTAACCCTTTCTCAGTGGTCCCTTTTCCATCTTCTCTCCTGGGAAGTACTGTCCAGGAATCAAAGAACTAGACCTGGGTCCTTTTTCCTTGTTATCTACTCATGCTCAGTCATTCAGTCATGTCTGACTCTTTGCAACCCTAGCCCACCAGGCTCCTCTGTCCATGAGATTTTACAGGCAAGAATACTAGAGTGGGTTGCCATTTCCTCCTTGTCTACTAAAGAAGACTAAAAAGGATAAATCACAATGACTATACCACCACAGTACTTTTGTATTATGCACACCCCACTTCTCCCAGTCTAGTCTAAGCCACCAACCATCTCACCATGGGGCTTCAGTAATAACCTTCTAACTTGGTCTCTCTGCTTCTACTTTCATCCTTTGCACCAGCCACACTGACCTTCTTGCTCTCTTTTGAACTAGCCAAATTTACTTAGGCCTCATCATTTCTACACTTGAAATCTCTGGGTGAAATAATTTTAGGATAATTCATTTGTGCTTGTTTTCTCCATATTTTTGAAACTTCTCCCTCTCCACCTTGCTTCTCTCACTTCAGGTGGATAATCTATCTTCACATGCCTTGCTTCAGGTATCTTCAGAGAGTAGAAAAGACAACTTTAAGGTTATATAGCTTTTCTAGTTTTGTAGAAAGCTGAAGTCCATTGAAGAAATTATGCTAGGTATTTTGGAGGCAGAGGAAAATACATAGTCATCTTTCATGGGCATCATATCTAAGAAGAGATACTGCTCCATGGGACATTCAGAAATGTTGGTGAGACTCAAGAGCCAACAGTGAGACAAGCCTCTGAATACATGATTGAGAAGTGGTAGCAGAAATGCCATATTAAAAAAAAAAATCACAAGCTATGTCAAAGTCTTTGTATGTTGTAACCATGGTAGTTTGGAGATTAAAATATTTCATCTCTCATTTTGGGGATATTTACCCTATAAATATCCAAGATCCTACATACCTTGGGATGGGAAGGGTTTCCCAAAATGATAGATAAAGTAGTACACAGCCTGTGTAATATAAATGGAGCAAATCGGCAATGGATATGGATAATTGAGGAAGAGCTAGATGTAGAATTAATTTAATTTTTAGAAAATAAAGTCACTCTTTTTACACACTTTGAGTTTGTCACCAGTGGTATGTGTCATAGGAGAGAGACAGGAATATTGATGAATGGCATCCAACTTAGCACCCAGAGTCAGGTTGGTTGTTACCAAAGATATTCTGGGGAAATGATCCAGAGAGATTCATATGCAATACTATTCTGCCTGTTAATATGGCTGTTAAACAGTCCATAAATTTAGGCAAATTGGAGTAAATTCTTGATTATGTACTACTTCTAGCTTTAAATATTGTTGGAAAGACTTTACCTGTTGTTTTATTTGAGTGATATAACCACAGTCAAATGTAATAAACTGTTCTACTATAATCAGTGGAAACACATTTCATGTTTTCTCATCTTCAGCAGGAGATTGTGACCCCCTTGAGTGCAAGTCTCTAGAGTTTTAAATTTTAATTTATTTTTGCACTGCAAAGTACAGTGCCTGACACCAGTGGGTGATTGGCAAGACTGCAAAAGGAGAGAAGTAATCAATATTAATAGGGGAGGAGGGGAGAGAGATAGAAGAAAGAGCTGCAGGTGATGTAAGAGGATGATAGTAGAAAAAGAAAGGGAGGGAAAAGTAGAGAGACAGGCAAAAAGAAAGAGAAGAGGAAGAAATGTGTGCATTTGCCAAGGAGAAGGAAACAGGGAACAGACTAAAGTGGTTAATCCATTTCTTCCCATTTCCCCATCAGATCAGAACGTGTTGTGGTACCCAGGAACCTTCAACTTACACATAACCTTCAACTTACACCTTTCTTGGATAGAGTGACTCTACTTAGCAGTTTCACAAAACTTGGCGATCTACCAGTTGTTCTTCATTGATAAATTTGGAGCTTTCAGGATAGAGTAAATAAAGTCCAAGTGTTTTTCTTCCTTCTCTTCTGACTGTTTTAATATTGGACAAGGTTGTGTTGTGTTCAGGAAGATAGAACTTAAGCTTTCATGCTTCTCACAGAGAGCTGAGCTGCACGTGTTCCAACTGGAAGCATCTTCCATTGATATTATTACCATCATTGAAGTGGATTAAAAATATGGCAGATTTTCTCCTCCTGTAAATGTGAAAGTAAGCTGTTTTTGTTGCTTTCTAGGAAGAGTGCCTTTATTCTAAACACATCATTGATTTTTATTTCTCCAGCATAAGTCCAACAAATAATACCTTGTTTACTTTTGTCTTTTCATTGTCATCACCCGTGACAGCAAGAAATCTCAAGAAATTGTGCTGCTCAAGCTGCTGCTGGCATGCTAAGGGACATGACCATTGCCAATCATTGGCAAACTCACTATGGAAACAAGAGGAGAAAAGATAGGTATTTACTGGAAAAATGAAGAAGAACAGCCAGAAACTGCCATTGGCCAGATGTGCTCAATAGTGTCTTGGAAATGAAATATATACCACTTATAGCTCGTGCATGTTAGCGCATTAAGTTTCCTTAGAAATGAACAGCAGTGCTTTTTAGGTTAGGCACCCTTACAAAAGCTTCTCCTCTGTATAAAGGATTTTTCTGAGTTAACATTGTTCATTTCAAGCCCAAGACTGAAAATTGTTAAATTTTGCTATCCAAAAATTATTCTCTACTCCTTTGCCTTCTGACACAGGGAATATTGAACTTGTAATCATTTTTCTGATAAGTAAGGATCAGTCCTTGGGCCTCCATTTCTGTGTTTGATGGTGATAAAACCTCATGCTGCACTGCAGTTTTCTGTCTTTTTCTTCCATGTTAAACAATAAACAGTCATTTTCAAATGTCTCTCTCTGAATCTTTCTCTCCCTCAGACTTTTCTGTTCTATTCTATAAACCTTTCAAAGCATATGATTTTGGCGCTTGAGTTTTGCAATGGCTATTTCATGAGATAAGTGAGGAGCCTATTTTGCTTAAAAGCATATTTGGAGGATTAAATTTGCTAGAAATATGGCCTGAGGAAAATGGAACATTGCTTTATCAAAATTCACATATTACTTCTTCACCACTGCAAAAAAACTCTCCAAATAGCCATTTCTTACTTTTAATCACATGGGCTTTTTGTAGTACAAACTACTCATTGAACTACTTTTGTAACTTTCTGCCAAATTACTGGTTTTTGCTGATACAAACTATTCATCCCAGAAAAAAATGGTGGTCAAGTCGAGTGACTGTGTGTGTGTGTGTGAGGGGGGAGTTTATTTCTCAATCTATTCTACTTTATTTTTTTTTCTAAAGCAAGCTTTGGACAAATAAATTGAAGTACGGGATATTTTTGACTTCTTCTTTTTTAAGGCCACCGTTCAGAAATAACATGGAATAGAACCAGCATTGCTTTTGTGTTAAGTATGGCGTAAAGGCCTTCTGTACACCAATTACAGACATTCTGGCAACCAAGGCTGATGTTTAGCAGGAAGAGACTGAAATTACATCCATTGCAAGCTGAATTTGTCATTCATCATCAGTTATCAGTGACTTTATCCTGAGACTCAGTTGATTCTGTACCACAAACACAAATAATTATAGTTATAGAATTCATAGGATTACCATGTTTGCAGTCTCTTAGCATCAGCTTTTAAATATTAATATGTTGACTATGTCTAAACAGTAGTTTAAAAAATATCTTCTTGTGTTTCAAATGTCTCACATGACATTCCCTACTCAGCTGTGCTGCATCAGAACAAGATACTCAGCTGCCATGAATGTTTTCAGTGTAAGGCTGATATACCTTGGCTCCAATTTGACCAAATTCAGCTCCTTCCAGAACACACTATGACAAATTGAAGAGAGTCTATAATCAGTAGAGGATTTTTGTGGCTTGCAAATGCACCCCAAGTTGCCAATAATGAATATTCCATAAGCAAGAAGCCTTTTTTTACTTCCAAATGCTATTAGGGAAGCAAAGATTTCTGTCAAAAATACTTATTTTGCTAAATATTTTTGAACTTAGCAAATGGTTTTAGAGATTCAGCAGAAAGACTCTAAGCATGAGTGCTATTTACATCCAAAGTGGGATTTTCATGTACAAGTTGACTTCAAACGAAACCTCTAAAAACCATATACTCATCTTCCAAAGAGGATGAGAAATTCAATCATATTTTCCAAAGGCTCAATCTCTAGGTCCAATCAATTTTGTTTGTATTACTGGAAGATTTCTATTTATAAAAGATTGGAAGTGTTCCACCAATGGTTAGGAAATAAATTGTTCACTGTTTGGAAGATGATTGACTTTTTCAGGTGGCTCGATGATTTTGTATGCTTTGGGGTTTTGCTGAAAAAAAAAAATGGAACTGCATTAAGCAATTTGACTCCAAACAGATATGTTTGGAACATTTTAGAGCTGAAGGGGCCTTTGAGAATATCTAGTTAAGAGGCATGCTTTTAAAGATGAGAAAACCAAAGCCCAGACATGAAAAAACATATCTGTAAAAGATTTATGCTATAAATTAGGTTGATCTAACTCTTCTGAATTTTAGTCCCTGAAGTATTCCATCACACTGATGTATCATCATTTTTTTCCACATTTTTAACCATTTAGTTATTTAGGACATGCTATATATGAGGCCCTATGGAATGTTCTGAAGATACAAAGATGTAGAAAAGAATTTCTGTATTCAGGAAGTTAAATAATGCAGTAAAGGCAAATGACACCTGCAGAAACAAGAACATAACTTTGAACAAAAGTTGTTGCAATCAATGTACTATAAGAATACAGAGTAAACGGTGAATATCTTGATAGGGGAGGAAAGAGGGGCTGATAAACAGCCAAGAAGAGGGTTCAAGAAAACAAGCCTTGAAGCCTCATTAGGGTGAAGGAGAGAGGAAAGCAGGTGCCAAGAATATGGTACATTTGAAGACTGCAAGTAGTTTAGTATACAATGGAATCAAAAGGAGATGAAGCTGATGTGACAGACAGAGGTCAGATCATGAAAGACTATCTATATTATGTAATGATTTGAATATCACCAGTAAATTGGAGGAAGATATAGAAAGTTTAAGCCAGGGCATGATCTGATATTGATATTATTTGCAATTTAGAATTATAGAAATATCAAGGTAGAGATTATATCAGAATCAGAAGACCAGAGGCAAGGAGAACACATTGGAAGCAATAGCAGCAGGGAGTCAAGAAGCAGTGATGGTTTGAACATTGTGATGGTGATGATGAAGAGCAGAGAAGTGGAGGGATGGGTTAGACAAGCCTTCATAACTGATTGGAGGTGTGCAGTCAAGGAAGAAGAATTGAAGACAATTCTCAGGTTTCTGTCTCAGGCCCCTGGTAGACTAGTATCTTTTATCATGATGGGAAAGTTCAAAGAGAGAAATTGGTTTGTGATGGGAATTTAGGGCATGTTGAGTTTGAGATGACACAGCATACCCTGATGGAATCATCCAGTGTATCTATGGTTCTAAAGGTCTGCACCAGAGTCAAAGATTGAGGAGTGAGTAAGTCTCCTAACTGTAATAGCTACACACGGAGAAGTTCTTCTACAATAGAATTTGACAGAATTAGCAAGTTTATTATTCCACCTAAGTTTATCAAGAAACTTTTTTTGCACTTCCTTGTTCTTTATTCATTCTTTTCCTTCTTCCTTTTATTTTCTCTTTAAAAAATTACTTTGACTCTGGAGCTATCAGCTTGAATTTTGAGTAATAGTTCTTACAATGTCCCAACTTTGTAAGTTTGTTCACGTTCTGTATGGTCTGTGAAAGTTAGGTTTCTCTTATGTAAAAAGGCAATGATCTTTCACAGGGTTGATAAACTCTAAAATGAAGTAATGAATGTGAAGGGATTTTAAAAGAGACATAAGCCTTGTTAGAATCACAATAGTACAAAATCATCAGAACAAACAGAAACCATTAAGATCATCTTTTCCAACCTTCTTGTTCACAGTAACAGCCCAACTGATATGTCTTCATGGCCTTGGCCAGGGCTGCGATTAGAATCAGTAGCCTGACTCCCAATTTAAATCTCCTTTGAGGTTGGTAAGCTTTGCAAATGATATCCTTTCACTGCTATCCAGTAGGCAAAGTAACTCAGAATTTGACATTTCATTTCTTGATATCTGATAGAGAGATCTGAAATATGTTATATTAAACTGAAGAATCACTAGGACTAGTAATATGCAAAAAAGATTTATAGCTTGTGAAAGGTAGATATGGAAGCCTTTGTATTATTCTGGTGATAAAAAAGCCATGGCTACAAAGAGATTTCATAACCAGAGACTACAACAGTGCAGGTATGCAGACTTGTGCATATACGCAAACAAACACACAGAGTATGTACTGCTGTCTTCACTGTGTTGGCCACTATCCTTGGTAAGGTCTTTAATGTCTTCCTTTTGGATTACTGCCATTTCCCATTATTTTTTCTTCCTATTTGTGATTCTTGCCTAGTGTCCAATGTGCTACATTAATTTCAAGACAGCTTTTCTTTTAGCAATTTCAGTTTACCGCTCAGTAACTTGCTAGATCTTGGTCAAGTCATTTTATCTCTTGAAACCACAGTTTATTCTTCTTTAAAATGTGGCTAATAACACTAACCTCACAGAGTTGTAAGAAGTGAAGATCAAGTACATGAAAGACCATCGCAGGTATAAGTCACTATATAAACATCTAGACATTTTATTCTTAAATATTCTATCATGTCATTTCCATAAAGTTAAAAAATTTTTTCTACAGCATTAAGATTCAAGTCATCTTATTAGTTTTTAAAAGCCAACTTTTCCAATTCCAGAAGAGCTTCCTGATGCTCTATTCATGATCCTTTCTGATTCAATGAAGCTGCTCATTATGCTCTGGTAGTTGACCCTATGAAGGCTGTGCCCCTATTGCTATGATAACTTTCATTTTAAAAAATGTTCTTCTTTTATCTTTAACTACCTGCCCCTTCTGTTGTGTCCACTGATAGTGCAATTCCTCAAATGTCCCTATTAACTCTCTAAACTTTTTCCACTTCTACTCTTTCCATAGCGTTTGACATGGTTACTCACTTGTTCCTTCCTGAGGTACCTTTCTTACTTGAAATCTAGGACATTGCTGTCTCTTGGTTCTTATGATTCAGTCACTGATGCTTCTTAATCTCTGTTGTGAGGTCCTGCTAATCTTCTTGTGTAAACACTGGAGCATCTCAGAGCTCAACATATTCCTTTATCATGCCCTCCCGAGGTGAACTCATTCTGTTCCATAACATTAATTATTATTTATAATTAACTTATAAGGGCTTCCCTGGTGGCTCACTGGTAAAGAATTCCCCTTGCAATGCGGGATACCTGGGTTTGATCCTTGGGTTGGGAAGACACTTATAAATCCTATATTTACCTCCAGCCCCAACTTGTCCTTTAAACTCAAGACTCACCTATTCAGTTTCCTTCTGAACATCCACATTTAGATGTCTGACAGTGATCTCAAACTTAACATGTCTAAAACCTAAATTTTAATTCTTTTATTTTGACCCTGGCACACAACACGTGGGATCTTTCTCAAGCAAGTATTGAACCCATGCGCCCTGCACTGGCAGCACAGAGTGCCAATGACTGGACCACCAGGGGAGTCCCCTTAAATTTTGCTTCCTTCAAACCTGTTCCTTTTTCAGACATCCCCATCTCCATAATTGAAACGCCATCCCTTCACTTCATCTAGTCAAAATTGCTTGAAACCATCTTAGACTTCTCTCATCTTTTATATACCATATGAAGTCTGTATTAGTTTCATGAGGCTGCTGTTAACAAATTACCTCAAACTTAGTATCTGAAGACAACAGAAATTTATTCTTTCATAGTCCTGGAGACCAGATGTCCAAAATCTGTTTCAGTTCAGTTCAGTCACTCAGTCGTGTCTAACTCTTTGTGACCCCATGGACTGGACTGGAGCACTCCAGGCTTCCTGCCTATCACCAACTCCCAGAGCTTACTCAAACTCAAGTCCATTGAGTTGGTGATGACATCCAACCATTTCATCCTCTATCATCCTCTTCTCCTCCCGCCTTCAATCTTTACCAGCATCAAGGTCTTTTCCAATGAGTCAGTTCTTCATATCAGGTGGCCAAAGTATTGGAGTTTCAGCTTCAGCATCAGTCCTTCCAATGAATATTCAGGACTGATTTCCTTTAAGATTGACTGGTTTGTTCTCCTTGCACTCCAAGGGACTCTCAAGAGTCTTCTCCAACACCATAGTTCAAAAGCATCAACTCTTCAGGGCTCAGTTTTCTTTCTAGTCCATCCAACTCTCACATCCGTGCATGACTACTGGAAAAACCATAGCCTTGACTAGACGAAACTTTGTTGGCAAAATAATGTCTCTGCTTTTTAATATGCTATCTAGAAGGTTATAACTCCTTCTAAGGAGTAAGTGTCTTTTAATTTCATGGCTGCAATCACCATTTGCAGTGATTTTGGAGGCCAAAAAAAAAAATGAAGTCTGCAACTGCTTCCACTGTTTCCCCATCTATTTGTCATGAAGTGATGGAACCAGATGCCATGACCTTAGTTTTCTGAATGTTGAGCTTTAAGCCAACTTTTTCACTCTCCTCTTTCACTTTCATCAAGAGGTTCTTTAGTTCCTCTTCACTTTCTGCCATTTTGTGCTTCTTCCAGCTCAGCATTTCTCATGATGTACTCTGCATATAAGTTAAATAAGCAGGGTAACAATATACAGCCTTGATGTACTCCTTTTCCTATTTGGATCCAGTCTGTTAATCCATGTCCAGTTCTAACTATCGCTTCCTGACCTGCATATAGGTTTCTCAAGGGGTGGATCAGGTGGTCTGGTATTCCCATCTCTTTCAGAACTTTCCAGAGTTTATTGTGATCCACATAGTCAAAGGCTTTGCCATAGTCAATAAAGCAGAAATAGATGTTTTCTGGAACTCTCTTGCTTTTTCAACGATCCAGCAGATTTTGGCTAAAACCAGCTTGAACATTTGGAAGTTCATGGTTCACATATTGCTGAAGCCTGGCTTGGGGAATTTTGAGCATTACTTTACTAGCATGTGAGATGAGTGCAATCATGCAATAGTTTGAGCATTCTTTGGGATTGCCTTTCTTAGGGATTGGAATGAAAACTGACCTTTTCCAGTCCTGTGGCCACTGCTGAGTTTTCTAAATTTGCTGGCATATTGAGTGCAGCACTTTCAGAGCATCATCTTTCAGGATGTGAAATAGCTCAACTGGAATTCCATCACATCCACTAGCTTTGTTCATAGTGATGCTTTCTAAGGCCCACCTGACTTCACATTCCAGGATGTCTGACTCTAGGTGAGTGATCACACCATCGTGATTATCTGGGTCATGAAGACCGTTTTTGTACAGTTCTTCTGTGTATTCTTGCCACCTCTTCTTAATATCTTCTGCTTCTGTTAGGTTCATACTATTTCTGTCCTTAATCGAACCCATCTTTGCATGAAATGTTCCCTTGGTATCTCTAATTTTCTTGAAGAGATCTCTAGTCTTTCCCATTCTGTTGTTTTCCTCTATTTATTTGCATTGATCACGGAAGAAGGCTTTCTTATCTCTCCTTGCTATTCTTTGAAACTCTGCATTCAAATGGGAATATCTTTCCTTTTCTCCTTTGCTTTTCTCTTCTCTTCTTTTCACAGCTATTTGTAAGGCCTCCTCAGACAATCATTTTGCCTTTTTGCATTTCTTTTCCATGGCGATGGTCTTGATCCCTGTCTCCTGTACAATGTCATGAACCTCCACCCATAGTTCATCAGGCGCACTGTCTATCAGATTTAGTCCCTTAAATTTATTTCTCACTTCCACTGTATAGTCATAAGGGATTTGGTTTAGGTTATACTTGAATGGTCTAGTGGTTTTCCCTACTTTCTTCAATTTAAGTCTGAATTTGGCAATAAGGAGTTCATGATCTGAGCCACAGTCAGCTCCCAGTCTTGTTTTTGTTGACTGTATAGAGTTTCTCCATTTTTGGCTGCAAAGAATGTAATCAATCTGATTTCAGTGTTGATCTGGTGATATCCATGTGTAGAGTCTTCTCCTGTTTTGTCGGAAGAGGGTGTGTGCTATGACCAGTGTGTTTTCTTGGAAAAAGTTTATTAGCCTTTGCCCTGCTTCATCTGTACTCCAAGGCCAAATTTGCCTGTTACTCTAGGTGTTTCTTGACTTCCTACTTTCACATTCCAGTCCCCTATAATGGAAAGGACATCCTTTCTGGGTGTTAGTTCTAAAAGATCTTGTACGTCTTCATAGAACCATTCAACTTCAGCTTCTTCAGTGTTACTGGTTGGGGCATAGGCTTGGATTACTTTGATATTGAATGGTTTGCCTTGGAAATAAAGAGAGATCATTCTGTCACTTTTGAGATTGCATCCAAGTACTGCATTTCAGACTCTTGTGTTGACCATGATGGCTACTCCATTTCTTCTAAGGGATTCTTGCCCACAGTAGTAGATATAATGGTCATCTGATTTAAATTCACCCATTTTAGTCCACTGATTCCTAGAATGTCGACATTCACTCTTGCCGTCTCCTGTTTGACCACTTCCAATTTGCCTTGATTCATGGACCTAACTTTCTAGGTTCCTATGAAATATTGCTCTTTACAGTATCGGACCTTGCTTCTATCACCAGTCACATCCACAACTGGTATTGTTTTCATTTTGGCTCCATCCCTTCATTCTTTCTGGAGCTATTTCTCCACTGATCTCCAGTAGCATATTGGGCACCTACCAACCTGGGGAGTTCCTCTTTCAGTATCCTATCATTTACCTTTTAACTGGGCCCCAGTCAAGAATTCGGCAACTCTAGGCTAGATCAAACCTGTTCCTTGCCTCTTCCAGTGTCTGGTAGCTCCTGGCGCCCCTTGACTTGTGGCCACAGCCCTCAGAGTCTCAGAGTCTCTGCCTCATCGCTACCTCTTCTTTTTTATGCTAATGGAAACTCCCTCTACCTCTTATCACATTTATGATTGCACTTCAGGCCCACCTGGGTAATTCAGGATTATCACCTTATCTCAAAGTCTTTAACTTAATTATACCTGTGTGTTACTTGCTCAGTCCGACTCTTGGTGACCCCCCAGGACTGTAACCCGCCAGGCTCCTCTGTCCATAGAATTCTCCAGGCAAGAATACTGGAGTGGGTTGCCATTTCCTTCTCCAGGGGATCTTCCTGACCCAGAAATCGAACCTAGGTCTCCTGCATTGCAGGCGGATTCTTTACCATCTGAGCCACCAGAAAAACCCCTATGAATCAGATATCACAACACAAAACTCACTAGTTGTAAACAACAGTTGGAATTAGATTTTAAAAGGCTTTGTTCCCTTTTATTTATTTTTTTTTTTCTTTCGGTTTCAGGAATTAATGATAAGATGTTCTAGATAGGTAATCCAGAGAGCTCTGTTTAAAGGTATAGGAGGTATATTCTTCCTCAGGGCAAGAATTCTTAAAGAGATAATTTTTTTCTTGACACTTTCTATGGAGTTTAAGGAATATTGTGACCACATTGTCAAAAATCGTGTTTTTAGTGGTCATAGTTTTGCAGCCAAAATTTAGATGAAATAGTGCTCAAATTGGCCCAGAGAACAAAGGCAGATTGTCACTCTGGGGAAGTGGGGGTCTTGGTTTGACCAGCCCCAGGCTCTTGATTACAGGAAGAAGTTCTGGACATAAGGGTATTTTAATTCATTTTCTTATCCTATGTCAATAAACATCTAATTTTTTTTTAAATTTTTATTAGTTGGAGGCTAATTACTTTACATCATTACAGTAGTTTTTGTTATACATTGATATGAATTAGCCCTGGATTTACATGTATTCCCCATCCCAGTCCCCCCTCCCACCTCCCTCTCCACCCGATCCCTCTGGGTCTTCCCAGTGCACCAGGCCTGAGCACTTGTCTCATGTACCCAACCTGAGCTGGTGATCCGTTTCACCCTAGATAATATACATGTTTCAATGCTGTTCTCCTGAAACATCCCACCCTCTCCTTCTCCCAGAGTCCACAAGTCTGTTCCATACATCTGAGTCTCTTTTTCTGTTTTGCATATAGGGTTATCATTACCATCTTTCTAAAGTCCATATATATGTGTTAGTATATTGTAATGGTCTTTATCTTTCTGGCTTACTTCGCTCTGTATAATGGGCTCCAGTTTCATCCATCTCATTAGAACTGATTCAAATGAATTCTTTTTAATGGCTGAGTAGTATTCCATGGTGTATATGTACCACAGCTTCCTCATCCATTCGTCTGCTGATGGGCATCTGGGTTGCTTCCATGTCCTGGCTATTATAAACAGTGCTGCGATGAACATTGGGGTGCATGTGTCTCTTTCAGATCTGGTTTCCTTGGTGTGTATGCCCAGAAGTGGGATTGCTGGGTCATATGGCAGTTCTATTTCCAGCTTTTTAAGAAATCTCCACACTGTTTTCCAAAAAGAATAAAATACTTAGGAGTATATCTACCTAAAGAAACAAAAGACCTATACATAGAAAACTATAAAACACTGATGAAAGAAATCAAAGAGGACACAAGCAGATGGAGAAATATACCATGTTCATGGATTGGAAGAATCAATATTGTCAAAATGGCTATACTACCCAAAGTAATCTATAGATTCAATGCAATCACTATCAAACTACCAGCAGTATTTTTCACAGAACTAGATCAAATAATTTCACAATTTGTATGGAAATACAAAAAACCTCGAATAGCCAAAGTAATCCTGAGAAAGAAGAATGGAACTGGAGGAATCAATCTGCCTGACTTCAGACTCTACTACAAAGCCACAGTCATCAAGACAGTATGGTACTGGCACAAAGACAGAAATATAGATCAATGGAACAGAATAGAAAGCCCAGAGATAAGTCCACAAACCTATGGTCACCTTATCTTCGACAAAGGAGGCAAGGATATACAATGGAAAAAAGATAACCTCTTTAACAAGTGGTGCTGGGAAAACTGGTCAACCACCTGTAAAAGAATGAAACTAGAACACTTTCTAACACCATACACAAAAATAAACTCAAAATGGATTAAAGATCTAAATGTAAGACCAGAAACTATAAGACTCCTAGAGGAGAACATAGGCAAAACACTCTCCAACATCTAATTTTTTAGGCCATTTTTCTTGTCATTGGATCATAGCTATAGACTGACCAGTCAAAAAAATAAGATTTTTCCCCCTAGGGTTTCCCAGGCGGGGTGTGGAGCCTTAGAGTGAGCAATTCCCATGTTAGCTCGAGCAGTTTGTACCAGATATCTGTGTGCTCAAACCAAACCAACAAAACCAAACTGAACCAAAACTTCATCAGCCAGGAGTCATATTCCAAATGAAACAAAAGGCGTAAAGAGATGCCCAGAAATCAAAGCCGAGTGGCAAGAGTGCACCAAAAAGATGGTAAAACGATACCCAGAAATCAAAAGCCAAATGTCACTGTGGACTAAAAAAGATGTACAACTTGAGAGTTGAGAATTAAATTTTATTTGGGGCAAATGAAGACTGAAGCCCGGGAGGCAGTATCTCAGATACCAATATATAAGGTTTTGGTGAAGGGGGAGTTCAATACCATGAATCACTCATTTTACAAAAGGTTTCTTTTTATTATCCATGAGGATCTGATGTCACCATAAAGTGGTTTAGTGCTTCTCTAGCTATGTGGAGATGTAAGGAATGAGATCATAAAATCTGTTCCTGAAAACAGCCAACTATCTAAAGACCTGTCCCACCAGATTCCCTGGGGCACAGAGTGCCTTACTCCACCCTGAACTTCCTCAGGGGTTGTTGAAGGTCAATGGCTATAGCAGCATGGGGTTCAATCTCCATACTGGCAGATGACAAATGCCTTTGTTCAGTCGTTGGCAATGCTCTTGGTAACTGCCGATTTGTAGTTGACAGCATAAATGCCAAATGTGGCTTCCCAGTTCCATTAGATCTGAGACCTGGCAGAGTCAGTGCTAGCAGCCTTTTTTAGTTCTGATGTAGTTTCAAGCAGTTTCTTGTTGATGTCCTGTGAAGAAGTTACTCTACATTTCCTCTTTTAGAAGCATTTAGATAACAGTCAAAGTAAGCATGGCCAGGCTTTTCTAATTGTATGCACAAAAGTATCAATTTTAGAATATCAAAAGAACCCTGATTTGGCCATTTTAGGTTGAGATCTCATTTGTATGACTTCTCCAATTAACTAGGTACTTGCAAGTATGAACTCTGTATGTATTGTACATGAATCTGGCTGCAGTTGTTAGTCAGAGGCTGGCTTTCTGACACCCTTTTGTTTCTGTTTTTGAGATTTTGTTTCCCATTTTGAGCTCAATTTGTTAGGGATAAAAATCACTAGTGAACTTGTATAGTGGGTCCATGTGCCGCTTTTGAGCTTAACTCCTCCAGGAATCACCCCAGAGCTGTTTCAGCACTTCTTAAGTGTCTCAGATTTTGCCTCCAGCAATCTAAGACAACTGTGGCTGTTCAGGTCGCTAAATGGCCAGTTCTAACCTGTGACCCCCGGATAAACAAGTATTTTAATTAATGAGTGGGTTTCCCTATGGGACCACGGCACAGTATGAGGACTAGGCCTCCACCACTCCCATAAATTTCTCAGTCACTTGAGAAAAGCGAGACTGGCCAGGAGGAGTTTTTCCCTTTTCTTCAAGGTTCTCATATATTCTCCTCAAACTTTTATACTGACAAATTCTATAATGGCAGTCAAATTGAGGAAAGTGTCAGATCAGCCTCTTATTTAACCGCTCAGCCAAGACCATTCACTCCCCTACAACAGAGCGACATTGGCATCTTTCAACTGAGCCCCAGGCATTTCTCAACTTTTTCCCAATCGAGCCCCCTTACCCAGTAACTTTTCACTGGGTAGGCAGTTTCCCTGGCATCTTTCAGCCAGCCTCCCCCCCGAGCATCTTTTGACTGGGTTGGAATTTTTATCTTTTAACCAAGCCCTACTCAGGGTCTAGACCATGAGGAGTATGCCCCAGATGTTTCACCCGCCCTCTCTCCCCCCAGTACCTTTTCTATTGGGAGGAGGCAGGTAACCTGTTCCATCACCAAATAAAACTCAGAATCTCAACCAATAATTATACCTACACAGACCCTTTTTCCAAAAAAGGTAACACATCTGGGAACCAGAGACTAGGATCTGATATTTCGGGGTGGTTATTATTCAGCCTACTACAATATCCATCAACAAATCCTGACAGAATTCTGGACAAATATGTCCAGAATCTAATCATTTTTCACCATTTCCACAGCCATTACCCAAGTGCACTACCTATCAGGTGGATGATCATTTAACCTGTCTTCCTGCTACAGAGTTTACCCTCTTCAGTTAATTGTCAAAGCAGCAGCCAGGAGAAACCTTTAAAAAGTTCAATCAGTTATGGTTGAAGTTATGTTTCTGTTCATAACATTCTAAGAATTTCCATTTTCCTCAGAATAAAATTCAAAGTTTTAACCAGGCTTTACCAGGTTCTGTTTAATCTGGTTTCCGATCACCTCTTTGACACATCTTTTATTACTAATTCTTTTCTAGGTTACTCAGTGAAAGACATGCTGCTCTTCTTCTTCTTTTTTTTTTTTTTTAGATCTTTTGTAACTTTATTCTTTTTTCCATTTATTTTTATTAGTTGGAGGCTAATTACTTTACAACATTGCAGTGGTTTTTGTCATACATTGAAATGAATTAGCCATGGATTTACATGTATTCCCCATCCCGGTCCCCCCTCCCACCTCCCTCTCCACCCGATCCCTCGGGGTCTTCCCAGTGCACCAGGCCTGAGCACTTGTCTCATGCATCCAACCTGAGCTGGTGATCTGCTTCACCCTAGATAATATACATGTTTCGATGCTGTTCTCTTGAAACATCCCACCCTCGCCTTCTCCCACGGAGTCCACAAGTCTGTTCTATACACCTGAGTCTATTTTTCTGTTTTGCATATAGGGTTATCGTTACCATCTTTCTAAATTCCATATATATGTGTTAGTATACTGTAATGGTCTTTATCTTTCTGGCTTACTTCGCTCTGTATAATGGGCTCCAGTTTCATCCATCTCATTAGAACTGATTCAAATGAAGTCTTTTTAATGGCTGAGTAATATTCCATGGTGTATATGTACCACAGCTTCCTCATCCTTTCATCTGCTGATGGGCATCTAGGTTGCTTCCATGTCCTGGCTATTATAAACAGTGCTGCGATGAACATTGGGGTGCACGTGTCTCTTTCAGATCTGGTTTCCTCGGTGTGTATGCCCAGGAGTGGGATTGCTGGGTCATATGGCTATGCTGCTCTTCTTGAACTCATCAGACATGGTCCCACTTCAGGCATTTTGTCGTGGCGGGAAGGTTCCTCCTCAAGTTATCTTCATGATTTCCTCCTTCAGTTTATTCAAGTTCTTGCTCAAGTAGTTAGTGTATTTTCATGGCAATTTTGCCTAACCACTCAGTAGGAAAAGCAACCCCTTTCCCTCCATCACTTTCAATCCCTAAATGTGCTTTATTTTTTTTCTCTTTAAATTGCTTATCACTTGTAGTACACATATGTTTATTTATTAAGATTTTTTTCCATAAGATGGTACAGAAAAACCCCAATGAATTTTTGGCCAACACAATATTTACTGCTATCCTTCCACAATACTATGTAAGATGTATGTCAGTTCTTGTTGCTCAGTTGGCATATGGTCAGCACTCAGATTTTTTAAAAGGTCCTAGAAGACTCTATGGATGCAACTGCAATATATTAAATAAGATACTAAGTATACCCTGATGAAAATGATGAACAGAATTTATTTCCTTTTTAAATGTATACAAGGCCATAAGCTCTGCATATTTAACAGAATGCTGACCTGATATTCTTTTGTGTTATTGTTGACTAATAACCAAAGTCTGAGAACAAGAAATTCTAAGTGCCCTCACATTCCTGAGTGAGGTGTTGATTATCTATGCAGATCTGCAAAGGTAATAGTTGCGAATCAGCTTTGTGATTCTCAGTTCAACAGATTTCTCAGTAATATTTCAAAATTGGAAGGTGGGAGAGGCATTTTATAGAGATCATCTCTATGGAGACAGTTATTGGACTTGAGTAAAGTTCTACTTCACTCAACCCAATCCCATGCCTTCCAAATGAAGTTGAAGTGATGTGAGAATGGCTTCAAACGAACCATGCATGGAGTGTGACTGCAAATCCTTCAGTCTCATTGCATCATGTATATTTCTCATATTTGTCATTGTACATTATCTGTGAAATTTTTGTAAGCTACCTCAGGGAAGTTAATATGTGTTTTCCAGCTCTTTGTTGCATCTTTAGAGCTCAATGCTCAGGATCTAGGATACTTACACATAGTAGATATTTAATAAATATCTCTTGAATTAATGAATGAATGAATTAGGTATTCAGTTATGTAGAAGATAAATATGGATATTGATTTTTCACTCTTTAAAACAAAATAGCTACATATTGATTAATCCAATATGTCCTCCCAAATCTAGGTCTAGCAGTTAATATCCATATTTAATTTTTTCTATTCTCCTTATGCAGGAGGAAACACATGAACTGTTTCTGAAGTAATCTTTATGAATCAAAGTTGAATGCATTGCAGAATATGTAATAGAGGTGATTTGCTGTGACAACCAAAGTAAATACTTCCACAATGACTTTGAGATGTTCCAGATGTTTTGGTGTGGCATTTTAATAAAAATGTTTTCTAAATTACCAATGTCAAAGAAATTTGCTTTATATAGAGCTCTAGTATATATTGTACCTGAAGCATTTGAAAGAAAACTGCATGGTTTACAATGGCAAATTTTCTAAGTAAAATATAACATATGGTTTGAGTAACTGAATTAAAGGGTTTTTATTTCAAAACCTGAACATATTGCTAAGAGCCAAGCCATCTTCTCTTAATAAGGGAAAATGCCATCACTTAGTGATAATTTTTATTATTTTGTGGAATTTAAATATATAACTCTGTCAGCTCCATAATGGTTATAGTTCCAACAATATAACATCCCCTATTTGTAGTCTCTTCTCCAGATCTATAAAGGGTCCATAAAGTGGAACTAGAACAGACTGAGGCAGAATGAGACTCTGTTATATGATTCTTTAATTTATTCATGTAGCCAACAAACAAAATTCCTTTAATCAGATTACAGTCTAACAAGTAAACAATTGAGATTCAGCCTTCCAATTAACTGACATTGCCTCTTCCTGTTTCCAATGTAGTCTGGAGCAGGGCCTGTTTCAACGTATTTTGCATACTAATCACCGTGGAATCTTGTTAAAATGCAGATTCTGATTCAGTTAGTCTGCAGAGAAGCCAAGATACTGCATTTCTAACAAGCTTCAAACGGCTTATATACTGCTAGTCCTGAGACCATATTTTGAGTAGTGAAGAGCTAGAGTCCTAAGACCATAAGGTCACTGAAGACTGGACAGCTAGCTTTTTCCTGGAGCTCTGAGTTCTGCTGGATGGCACCAAGTATTTGTGTTGGAAAGGTGAGATGTACCATGTCTCCATAGTTGTTTTCTGTTCCCTTTCAAATTTCAATTTACCACTGGCTGGTAGCCCTGATTTTATAAGTAGTACCATTGTTCTCCCAGTTACAAATGCTTTAGAGTTCTAAGTTGTCTCTGACTGCTCCTTTAGACTTTTCCTCTATCTCCTACATTCAATTATATGGAAAAGTAGATCCCTAACCCAGCTCCGTGCCTGCCTCTCTGGTCACCTGTCCCCTTGTTCATCATCGTCACCAGCATATACCAAGAACTTGCAATATGGGCATTATATGCATTTGCTGTTATTGTTGTTGTTGTTCAGTCTCTAAATCGTGTCCAACTTTTTGTGACCCTGTGGACTGTAGCCCACCAGGCTCCTCTGTCCATGCGATTCTCCAGGCAAGAATACTGCAGTGGGTTGCCCATGCCCTCCTCCAGGGGATCTTCCTGACCCAGGGATCGAACCTGCATCTGTTGCATCTCCTGTGTTGGCAGGCAGATTCTTAACCACTGAGCCACCTGGGGAGCCCACTTGTATTCAAATGCCACTTTCCTACCCAATCCTTCATAACAAGTCTTTTGCCCTTTCCTCTGGTTTAAAAAAGTTTGATCTTGCTACATTGGTGGTTTTTTTTCTTTTTCTTAAGGTATTATAAATTCTTTTTTGAAATTAGATAAGACAGAAGGAAAAGAAGAGGAAGGCAGGCAGGAAGCAATAATGATTAATGTGAGGCTGCTCCATGACAGGCAGCCTAGATTAGGAATAGGCCTGGTTTTCCTGGGTAACATGATTATCAGACCACCTGGAGCCAGCCAATCAACATGCGCCTAGTAAGAAAGAGGGAACCTGTCAGGGGAAAGCTGAAAAGCCCACGAACGCCCAAGTTTGAAAAAAGCCCGCGAAGGTTTTGGGCCAATAAGATTACTTTGCAAACATGTAACCAATCCACTTAAGCCAGCTACCAACTGCTTATGCACACCTTATAAATTGGGTAACAGCTTGGGCTCAGTGCTCTCTGACCCCGTACCACTGCGCTGGACGTGCAGCAGGAGCCCTGACTCGAGTCAGCAATAAACTTCCCTTTTATGCGAGTTGCATTGTCTTGGAAGCCTTCTCTCTTCCCACTCAGGGATTCGGACATCGGGCATAACATTTGGGGGCTCGTCTGGGATACCTTGCCCGGGAAGGGAGAACACTTCCAGGACAGAGGGGAAGGATAGATATAGCACCGGTGCTCAGACAGGACAGGAAAGTCCAGTGTAAATCCGAGGCCCTGCTGAGAAGCAGGAAGGTATCTGGCACAGGAGAAAGCTTTCTATAAAAGAGGGAACGGATTAGACGTTCCAGCCGGCGCAAGACCGAGGCCAGCGAGCGCACTGGAAGGCTGCCGGCTCTGTGGGAAGGGGAGTTCCTCTCCTGATCCCGAGTCTGGTTAACAGTGGACGCCATTTGGTAAGATAAACCTTGTACCGGGAGGCAAGAGGACTCAGGGGGCCCGAAAACCCAGCTCTGTGTTGTCGGCCGACGTTTGTCTATTCGTGTGTTTGTCTACAATCCTCCGTGTTTGTGTGTGTGTGCCGGCATTGTCTCTGGTCTCGTTCTCTTCTGGTGCATAGTTCTCTTCTCTCTTCTGACTTACTCTCCTTTCCTCTTCTTCTCTGATCTGCCCTCAACTCCTTTTGTTTTCGGGAGTTTCAGTGAACAGGCAAACGGTTGTGGGGGCAATTGATGAGTCCCAGCCAGGGCTACACTCTGGTGGACTCTGAAGGCCCTACAATAAGTGAGCCTCAGTAACGGGAGCCCGATCGGGTGAAACTCTCCTTTAACATCCCTAACTGAGGACGTGGCCTAAAATTCTTTGTGTGGGCACGGGTCAGGCACTTAAAGGCCATTAGGGCGCCTGCCACTTGAAGACTCCCGTGAGAGGATAAGGGGGCCACGGAACGGGCTAGAAACCTCTAGGGTGCCCGCCCCCAGCAAGAAAACTTCTGTGCAACGATGCAGGCACATAAACGGTTCCAAAAGCATACCATAAGTCCAACCTCTTGGCCGCCACCGCTCTGGGTAGGATTTTTTTGGTGGTCGTTCTCAGTGACTTCTCTCTCTCTCTCTCCCCTACCATTTATTCTTGGACTATGGGTCAGGGGGAATCTACCCCACTTTCTCTCATGACTGGCCATTTTTCGGATGTCAGGGCCAGGGCCCATAACTTGTCTTTACTAGTCCAAAAAAGTAAATTAATAAACTTTTGCTCTGCAGAGTGGCCCGCCTTCTGGGTTGGATGGCCTCCAGAAGGCACCTTTCAACCGTCCATCATACAGGCCATGAAGGAGAAGATTATGGCTCCTGATCCCTGGGGCCATCCGGATCAGGTCCCCCATGTCATGGTCTGGCAAGATCTAGTGGAAAATCCGCCTAAGTGGTTAAAACCTTTCATTTACAAACTTCCTAGTTCTTCCAGTTCACAGGTCCTGGTGATGGAGACCCCCCGCAGAAGAAACCAAAAAGAAAGAGGACCCAAAACCAGTCCTTCAGGAATCTTCTCATCCAAACCTGATAGATCTAGAAACGGAGATAAGGCCTCCGCCATATGTGCCACCCTTGCAATTCTCTCCGAGGAGAGAAGCTCCCACGGGTGAACCAAGAGGATTAAGAGGGCCAACAGGAACCGACCGTGGGGGGGGGGGGCAGCATTGGGGACCCAGGGGAGAATTAGGGGTGGACAAGACTCTGGGGACCCAGAGTTACCTTCATCTACTGTTCAGGCGCTCCCCGTCTGAGTGGGACCAGCTAACCCGGACGGAGAGCGAACCTATCAGTACTGGCCCTTTTCCACGAGTGACCTGTATAATTGGAAAACCCAGAACCCTCCTTTCTCAGAGAAACCCCAAGGCCTCATTGACCTCTTAGATTCCATTTTGTTCACTCACAACCCCACCTGGGATGATTGTCAGCAGCTGTTGCAGGTGCTCTTCACCACAGAAGAACAGGAGCGAATTATGGCAGAGGCGCGGAAACGGGTCCTGGGGGTCGACGGGAGACCAACCGCCCAGCCTCATCTCGTGGACGAGGGGTTTCCTCTGTTGCGGCCTAACTGGGATTTTGAGCAAACGGAAGGTAGGGAGGCATCTCTGAGTGTACCGCCAGACTCTAATGGCTGGCCTGCGGGCCACAGATAGAAAGCTGACAAATTTGGCGAAGGTAAATTTAGTAAGGCAAGAGCCCGCGGAGAGCCCGGCAGCCTTCCTAGAAAGGCTGATGGAAGCTTTTAGGCAATATACACCTATGGACTCCCAGGCTGAGGAGTCATGCGCTGTAGCTCTGTTAGCGTTTGTAAATCAGGCAGCCCCAGATATTAGGAGGAAATTACAAAAGATAGAGGGATTGGGAGAACAGACAATACAAGATTTACTGAAAGCAGCTGAAAAGGTATTTAATAATAGAGAGACCCCAGAAGAAAGGGAAGAGTGAATTCGACGAGAGGAAAGGGAATTAGCTGAGAAGATCAGGAAGGAAGATAGGGAACATAGGGCGAAGGAAAACCGGAAGAACCAGAGGGAGCTAGCCCAGATTCTTTTTGTGGGGATGAAGGCCGGAACAGAATTGAGGGAGCCTTGAGACCCCCAGATGGGAGAAAAAGAGAGACCAAAAAGGCAGGCCCTAAAGAAAGATCCGTGGGCTTACTGCAAAGAACGGGGGCACTGGAAAAACGAGTGCCCTCAGAGGGACCAAGGGGAGGAACGACCCAGAGAATCTCCCCGGGAACTCGAGTTCTACATGCGGGGGAAGACAGTGACTAGGTGAGTCAAGACTCGGCACCCCTCCCCGAGTCCTGGGTAACCATACATGTGGAGGGGAAACCAGTTGGCTTCATGGTAGATACTGGCGCCCAACACTCAGTTTTAAATCAAAAACTGGGACCAATGTCTAAGAAAACCAGCTTGGTGCAGGGAGCCACGGGGACAAAAAGATATTGTTGGACCACAGAACGTAAAGTAAACCTGGGGACCCACCAGGTGTCCCATTCGTTTTTGGTGATACCAGAATGCCCAGCCCCTCTACTCGGAAGAGACTTGTTGACTAAAGTTAATGCTCAGATCCATTTTGACCCTGGGGGAATGTCAGTCATGGATGGACTCGGACAGCCGATACATGTCTTATCCCTAGCCTTAAGAGATGAATACAGACTTTTTGCGCCTAAGCTCTCAGAGGTCATAGCACCAGATGTACAACCGTGGGTCCACAAATACCCGTTGGCCTGGGCAGAAACGGCAGGAATGGGACTGGCCAAACAGAGACATCCAGTCGTCATTGAGCTAAAGGCCGAGGCAATTCCTGTGAGGGTGAGACAGTACACTATGAGCCAGGAGGCTCGGCGGGGGATCACTCCCCACATTCGACGACTCATGGATGCCGGAATTCTCAAGTGGTGCCAATCCCCTTGGAACACCCCCCTTACTACCGGTGAAGAAGCCAGGGGGGACAGATTACAGACCTGTTCAAGACCTGCGAGAAGTCAACAAATGGGTGAGTGACATACACCCCACTGTCCCTAATCCATATACCCTCCTGAGCAGTCTGCTGCCTGAGTATACTTGGTACTCTGTTGGACTTGAAAGATGCTTTTTTTCAGCCTACCCCTGGCAGCCCAGAGCCAGGAGATATTTGCCTTTGAGTGGACTGAGGGGGAAGGCCAACCGGTAGTACAATTAACTTGGACCCGCCTCCCACAGGGGTTCAAGAACTCCCCTACCTTGTTTAATGAGGCTTTGAGTGAGGACCTCTATGAGTATAGGACTCGCCACCCAGAGGTCATCCTGCTGCAATATGTAGATGACCTTATGTTGGCTGGAACCACAGAGGAGGCATGCAGCCATGCCCCCTGGGACCTCTTACAGACTCTAGGCACCTTGGGGTAACGCGCTAGTGCAAAGAAGGCACAAATAGCCCGGCAGGAGGTCACCTATTTGGGGTATAAGATCAGGCAGGGGCAAAGGTGGCTAACTCAGGCCATGAAGGAAACAATATTGCAGATACCAGAGCCCAAGACCCCCCGCCAGGTGAGAGAGTTTCTGGGGACTGTTGGATATTGCCGACTGTGGATCATGGGGTTTGCTGAGAAGGCCCGGCCCGTATATGAGGTAAGTAAAGAGACCCCAAACTGGACTTGGACTGAGCCAATGAAACAGGCTTTCCAGACACTCAGACGGGCCCTACTAGAAGCCCCAGCCCTTGCCTTGCCTAACCCAAATAAGCCATTCCAGCTGTTTGTAGATGAAAAGCAAGGAATAGGAAAGGGGGTCTTGACGCAACAATGGGGACCATGGAAGCGGCTGGTGGCATACCTTTCAAAGCGATTAGACCCGGTGGCCGCTGGGTCGCCCCCTTGCCTTCGCATCATTGCAGCCACTGCCCTCCTCGTCCACGATGCTGACAAGTTGACGTATGGACAGCAACTCTGGGTTTACACCCCCCATGCCATCGAAGGGGTTTTGAAGCAGCCGCCGGGTAAGTGGATCTCCAATGCCCGCTTGACACATTACCAGGCCTTGCTGCTTGATGTCCCATGGGTGCGTTTTCAGACCCCTTGCTTCCTGAATCCAGCCATGCTCCTACCTAACCCAGAAAAAGACCACCCTCTCCATGATTGCAGTGAGATACTGGCTGAGGCCCTGGCGGCACGAAAAGACTTAACTGATGTACCGCTAAACAGTGAGCTAGTATGGATCACCGATGGGAGCAGCTATGTAAGAGATGGGCAAAGGAAGGTGGGAGCCGCCATAGTTGATGATTCAGGACAGACGATATGGGCTGAGACATTTCCCCCAAACACTTCTGCGCAAAAAGCAGAATTGATTGCCCTAATACAGGCTCTGGAGCAAGCCAAAGGGAAGAGAGTCACCATTTTTACTGACAGCCAATATGCTTTCAGCACTGCCCATATTCAAGGTCCAATATACCAAGAAAGGGGATTTCGGACAGCTGAGGGAAAGGAGGTCAAAAATTTGCCCGAGATTCGCAGGCTCCTGAAAGCTGTCCAGCTGCCCTGGGCAGTAGCAATGGTACATGTCCCCGGTCACCAGAAAGGAGAAGACCCCAAGGCACAGGGCAATCGTGCCGCTGATGCGGCCGCTCGAGAAGCGGCTAGCTGGGACTACGCCGCCCCCATATTAGCCGTGGGACTTCCACCTCCTGGTATGGGGGCCTTGCCACCAGTTCCCGAATATTCTCTCCCTGATCTCGCCTGGATCAATGAGGATACCACCCTCCAGAAGGATGACAAAGATGGATGGTACTGAGATCAAAACAACAACCTGATATTGCCTGCCATCCTGGGTCGTCACCTGTGTGAACACCTGCACACAACTACACACTTGGGAGAGAAAAAGACCTTGACACTTCTCCAGACGGCCTGCCTGAGGTTCCCTCGACAAAATGCAACTGTACGAGAGATAATCCAGGCTTGCAAAGCGTGCCAGCTGATGAGGACAGAGAAAAAGCAGCACACGGGAACGAGGTACCGAGGGGAAGAGCCAGGGCAACACTGGGAGATAGATTTCACTGAGGTAAGGCCAGGCAAGTACGGGTATCGCTATCTGTTGGTTCTGGTAGATACCTTCTTGGGGTGGGTAGAAGCCTTCCCCGCTAAGGGAGAGACAGCAATAGTGGTTGCTAACAAGATCTTAGAGGAGATAGTGCCTAGGTACGGGCTGCCAGTGACTATGGGCTCTGATAATGGACCTGCCTTTGTGAGTCAGATTGTACAAGGGCTGGCCCAAGCTCTGGGGGCAAAATGGAAGTTATATTGTGAATATAATCCCCAGAGCTCAGGACAGGTTGAGAGAATGAATCGGTCCCTAAAAGAAACTTTGACAAAGTTGGCAATAGAGACTGGCAGGGACTGGGTGACCCTCCTTCCCTTCGTACTCTTTTGGGTGCATAACACCCCTTATAAGCTGAATCTTACCCCTTTTGAGATTCTGTATGGAAGACCCCCTCCTGTGTGTCCTATTTTCGAGGGAAAACGCCTGCCACCCCCTACTTTGGGACAATTCCAGCAAACTCTGATGGTATTAAGATGCACAACCATGTTTGGAAATTGACTCGAGAGATACACGAGGGTCAAAGTAAGGGGACCATCCCCGCACGTAACATTGGCCCAAGTGACTGGATTTGGGTAAAACGGCACCAATCTAAAGTATCAGAACCTAGATGGAAAGGCCCTTATGTTGTTCTCCTTACCACTCCTACTGCTGTTAAGGTTGACGAGATTGGACCCTGGGTTCACTGCAATCACGTGCGGCAAGCCACTCCGGAAGAACAGGAAAAAGCGCGAGCAGAATGGAAGGCGAGTCCTCACCCATCAAATCCTTTGAAACTGAAACTTGTTCGACGGGAGGCCTCCTAATTCTCCTGCTGATGGCGGCTCTCATCGACCCAGGAGCAACCAGCCAGAACCCTCATCATCCGGTTAACATGACTTGAGTGGTCTACAACCCTGAGACCGGAGGACTACTTAATCGAGTTCCAACGTAGCCCCCAAAGGGACATGGTGGCCTGAATTGACCTTTGATTTGTGTGTCCTGGCAGCTGACATTAACGGCTTCCACGGCCCCAGTCAACTGGGTGACTTCATCGGGAGCCCTCAGTTTGAAACCCTCGGCCTTTTTAACTGGGCCTTCCAGGGAGACACACCATGCACAAAACCAACACCCGTATATGTCTGTCCGGAGGGAGGAAGGGATCGGAACCAAATTGCAAAATGTGGGGGAGTTGATTCTTTTTACTGTGCCACTTGGGGATGTGAAACTACAGGAACAGTCCATTGGCTCACCAATCCCGTCAAAGACCTCATTCAGGCAAAATTACCCCAAGATTTCCCACCATGTAAGATGTTGTCATCTAAACCTGGACAATGTTTTCCATTACAGATTAAGTTCACTGATGAGGGAAAAAGATTTACCAGGTGGGACATAGGCAGAGCCTGGGGCCTATGTCTTTATCAGACTGGATCCGATAATGGATTCTGGTTTGAGCTCAAATTACAACTGGGACCACTCTATTTGGCCTCCAAGGTAGCTTTGGGACCAAACCAGGTGACAGCCCCAAAACCTTCTTCCCAGAGGACAACCCCAAAACCTCCCTCCCAGAACCAAAGTCGGGATACTGGATCTACTCCACACCCCATAGCTCCCCCCATAGTTGACATGTCCCCACCTACAGACCCCCTTATAAAAATGATCTCCTCAGCTTACCTTACCCTTAATGCCTCTTGTCCGGACTTAACAAATGGTTGCTGGCTCTGCTATAATATTAGGCCTCCTTATTATGAGGCAGTTGCTTTTTCTTCAGGATTCAATATGACAGCCGATGTCTCAGCCTGTAGATGGCAGCAACAACCTGGTACGGGCTGCCTGACAGTAAGCTCCATTACGGGTATAGGCACCTGCATAGGAGCTATCCCTGAGACTTATCAACACCTATGTAATCACACAGTCTCTATGACTAACCTCACTAGTTCCACTCACCAGTGGATCATCCCACCAGAAAATGGGTGGTGTGCTTGCTCCGCCAGACTAACTCCGTGTGCCCATCAGGCGGCACTAAAAACCTCCCAAGATTTCTGTGTCCTAGTCCATCTAATCCCCTGGCTGAACTATTACCCGGAAGAACTGCAACCAAGGTTAGAGACACCAGGTCAGTATAGGGTAAAAAGAGAGCCCGGCACTGCCCTCACTTTAACTGTCCTGTTGGGATTGGGTGCCATAGGAACTGGAAGTGGAATTGCAGCCTTAACTCTCCAAGATAAACAGTATAACCAGCTAAGGGCTGCAATAGATGAAGATATTGAACAACTCGAAAAATCCATTTCCCACCTCCAAGAATCCTTAAGTTCTCTGGCTGAGGTAGTGTTACAAAATAGAAGGGGTTTAGATCTGCTGTTCTTACAACAAGGAGGACTATGTGCAGCCCTGGGAGAAGAATGCTGTTTTTATACTGACCATTCAGGAGTAGTACAGAGATCTCTTCAAAAAGTTAGAGAAGGCCTAAGCAGGCGAAAACAAGAAAGAGAAAATGAACAATCATGGTTTGAGTCTTGGTTTCAACGCTCCCCCTGGCTGACCACCTTAGTTTCCACCCTCCTGGGTCCACTTATAATACTGTTATTGACACTAACGATTGGCCCTTGCATTTTAAACCAGTTAATGTCCTTTATTAAAGAACATCTAAATACCATTCAGATTATGGTATTGAGGCAACAATATCAGATGGTAGCCCAGGATGAAGAGAAAGATTCCTCTACAGAAACAACAAGACAGGGGGGAATGTGAGGCTACGCCATGACAGGCAGCCTAGATTAGGAGTAGACCTGGTTTTCCAGGGTAACATGATTATCAGGCCACCTGGAGCCAGCCAATCAACATGCGCCTAGTAAGAAAAAGGGAACCTATCAGGGGAAAGTTGAAAAGCCCGCGAACGCCCAAGTTACTTGCAAACATGTAACCAATCCGCTTAAGCCAGCTACCAACTGCTTATGCACACCTTATAAATTGGGTAACAGCTTGGGCTCAGCGCTCTCTGACCCCGTACCACTGCGCTGGACATGCGGCAGGAGCCCTGACTCGAGTCAGCAATAAACTTCCCTTTTATGTGAGTTGCATTGTCTTGGAAGCCTTCTCTCTTCCCACTCAGGGATTCGGACATCGGGCATAACAATTAAAAAAACATTGCTGTCTGTGTTTAATTTCTACTGTAGACTTCCCACGCAAAAGGTATTGGAGGGCACCACCCTATGGCACTTGGGCACTAAGTTTTAGGAGCTTTGGGCAGGTTCTCATGTTTCTCCTCATGGAGTGATGGGCATGCTGCAGAGCTACACGCTTTCATATGGGTACTGGGACTTGGAAAGAATTGTTAATAGAGGTGATCTCAATGGACTGAGAACTAGAATTAGCTCATTTCTTCTTTTTCTGGGATTCAATGCTGAATATTGTTATACCACAGAGGGCATGGGGAAGAATGATTCTTAACAATAATTTTTTTTTTTTTTTTGCCCATCTTGTTGATGGGTCTCAATGTGGATTTAATTTAAAAATAAAAAATTGGGACTTCCTGACCTAAAACAAACTGACTGCCAGATATTTCTCCAGTAAAGACAGATTTATTCAGGATCAGCAGAGAATTGTAAATTCAAGATCTGCAATTATGATGAGCCACATACAAATACCACAGGGCAAGGGAAGGAGGATTCTTTAATAGAGCGGAAAAAGAAGTTGGGAGTAAACAACTAGTCTGGCTCTTTATTGGCTGAGTTTTTTGGCCAGGACAGGAGTCCTTCCTTTTGTTGTGCTTTGCCATTGTCTCAGGGCATGAGAGCTCTCCCTTCCTAATCTCCTGACTCTATTTAATTGATATTTCTGTTTATTAATTTTAATCCCATCTATTTTAGAATAATTTATATATATTTTGCAGATAAAAAGGAAAGGGGTAAGCAAAGGAGGCTGAATTGCATTTATATCTCTTGTAATGCCTCAAATTGGTTGCAAAACAAATAACATAAATTAATTGAATCATCATTTTAGAAGCCCCTACAGATCTCTTATTTTAGGTTTACTCCCTTCTTTTGGACAAAAAAAAGCCAAAGACAACACTAGTAATCTGACTCATTGTCCAGAAATGCTGTAATTTCTCATGTAGCTGCACACAGAAAAAGCCCCACTTTAGAAAACCAGCAGTGCTTAGTTCTCCTCTCTGTTTCCTCTGAATCCAATCTTTCTTGCTCACCTCTTGGCTAGCCCTTCTCTCCATCACTGCCTCCAGTTTTGTTCCCTTCTGATTCCAAGATTTTCAAAACCCATTCAAAATTCACTCTCAAGTGCGAGTTCCTAATTAGGACGGATATCTGCATTCCTCCTAACCCTGATATTTCCTGCATCCTTCTAAGTTTTGGGTAAAAGATTTCACCATCCTTTGCTCCTTAGGACTCACCCCACAGCAAGATGAGTCTATGGTTAGGGAAAGGGTGTTTATTTAATGGCTATAGTGTTTTTTATTTTCCTGCCGATTGTTTTCCTTGGTACAGATACTCATCCCAATGTTAAAGTCTCTATATGTTTAAAAAATAAGCAGTATATAGAAGAAACATTTGGGTAGTCAACTGACAGTTTGCTCAACCAGAAAGCTTAGGAATCATCCTTCATGAATTATACTTTTAAGGAAAAAAATCTCCCTCACCCCCTTTTTATCATCAGCTCTAATATTAATATGTCTTATGCCTGAATTTCCTTTGCCTCCCTGGTAGCTCAGATGGTAAAGAATCTGCCTTCATTGCAGGGGATCCAGATTCGATCCCTGAGTTGGGAAGATCTCCTGGAGAAGGAAATGGCAATCCACTCATGTATTCTTGCCTGGAGAATTCCATGAACAGAGGAGCCTGGTGGGCTACAGTCTATGGGTTTGCAAAGCATTAGACAGGACTGAACGACTAACAATTTCACATAATTTTCTGAGAACCTAACAATAATCTCTAGTTGAAACCATTTGCTAATATCACTATTTGTCATGATAGTCCATCATTCTTTGTTGATAAGCCAAATTGCCATAAGAATCACCTTCACTCAGAATCTGAGCTTCTGTCACTTTTAGTCACTGATTCTAGGTCTGCATCCTAAAATAATTTCTTCTTTCTTGTTGTAGCTTTTCCAATGGGCGAAGAAAACGGTTATAATTCTTCCCAATATTTTAAGCAAAATACAATGTTTTAATCATTTCTACTGTTCCTCATATAACTGCTTTTTAAAATTTGATACTAAAATTATTGCTTTCCAATTACAGGCTCTCGCAGAGGTCTGCTTGGGTTGAATTCCAGCTCAGCCATCTACTCCCTGTGTAATCTCAGCCAAACTGTCTAATGTTCTACTGTCTGTTCCCTCATCTACAAAATGGGAATAGAAATAATACTACCTAGGGGAATATTGGGAATATATGTAAAATGTGTGTGTGCTAAGTCTCTTCAGTCATATCCAACTCTTTGCTATCCTGTGGACTGTAGCCTACCAGCCTTCTCTGTCCATGGGATTCTCCAGGCAAGAATACTGGAGTGGGTTGCCATGCCCTCCTCCAGGGGATCGTCATGACCCAAGAATTGAACTCGTGTCTCTTATGTTTCCTGCATGGACAGGCATGTTCTTTACCACTAGAGCCTATTTAAATATATATATATATATCGTTGCAATGCATGAGGTAGAGTTTAGAGAAGTTCAAGAATAAAACTGGAAATAACTGCTTCTTCTCTTGTAGAAATTTTACTTCTATCCAAGAAATAAAGACTCCACTGGCTAAGACTCCTTTAAGCTGTAGTTAAACAATGAACACTTAGAGCCAAACTGCATGACTTTACATCAATTCTTACTACAGTTGACATTTTTTTGGTCCATTGTTCTGGAGTTTTGAATTCTCTTTGAAACCTAAAATATTTACTGTCTTTCTTATGACTAGCCACTTAACTGATGCTAGCTCATGGTTTTATTTATTGTGCTCCTTTAATTTTCCTTAACTACAAACTGAGACACCAGAAACCTTTGAAAGGAGGGTGCCCACCCCACCCCTACCCCTTAGAGTCCCAGAGAAGGTTTATGACTTTAGAATTCATGCATAACATATGCAAATTTATAGGCCACTGAATCTCTCCTCTTGCAAGCCATTTTTTAAATAATGCTTTCTAGTTAACGAGAAGTAGCATTTTTCCAAATGGTGATGCTATTTGAAGTCATCAGTCATTTTCAACTAGTCAAAATGTCTGCATTCTATGACTGCTGAGGTCAATTTGACTGGTGTCCCACAGTTTTACATTAGAGTCTACTGCAGGTATTGCTCTTAGCAGTTTTTTAAATAGGGAGTTATAAAGGCAATCACCTGATTTCTGATGTCTAGGCGTCAGTCCTTTCCCACACGACTCCATCAAGGAAGGCTGAGACTCAGGCTGTCCCAATCTGCATAATTTATTGAGTTGAGGCCTATTTTCACTGTTGAGAAGCCAAATCCCTTAGGTAACCTTGCCAGAGAACTCTTCCACTCATTCTTTCTCATCCCCAAGGACTTCATTGGCTTCCCTTATTAACAAAAAGCAGGAAACAACTCCTATTTGTGAGATAATGTCTGTTACGTGAACAGAAGTTGAATTCTCAAAGAGAATTGTCCCTTTTCAAGTTGTTTGCTTTCTGTTTATATCTCCAATGTGCATGAACTTGATGGTTGAGGTAAGCCTTCCAAAGTATCTGTTGAGTTCAAGTGACTAAACTGATTGTGCTCCTGAGAAAAGACATCTTTCTTCTGGGTCAAATCTTTCTAAATGTCAATAAATATTGAAGATCAGGAGGGCACTTTTCTCTCTAATTACTTCTATACTAGACTATTGGGGAGTGGAAGAGGGAGCCTGGGAGTGAGATCCCTAAATCCTACTTTAAGAAAATTATAAGATTTTTTATTACAAATTATTTTTGCATGATAAAGCATATGTTAACTCATATTTTTTGCATTATGACAATGCATGAGGATGGTAGAAAAAGAAGTTGGGTGAAAGTTAGAAGATCCAGGAAGCAGTGCTGGCTAAAGTATGGTCTTGTGAAATGAAATTTCCTCTCTGGACTACAAATTTCTCATAGTAAGAAGAAGAATCTTGACTCAGATATATTCTATAGGTTTTCCCAGCTTCAGTACTTTAGAAAATACAGACTGAAGTCTCAACTTGAATAAATGCAGCATAGGGAGTGTAGAGACTGAGAAAAGTAGAAACAGGAAATAAATTTGGGGGCAAGAAAATGTTTATAGACCCTGAAGATTAGTAATAGAGGAGCAGAAGAGAAATGTATGCTGTGTAAAGTGTGGTACGGCTTTGCCTGAAGCATCTGTTTCCATATAACAAAAGAGATATTCTTAGAGTTACGGAGAGAGGTTGGGTCACCAAACTTGCCTTCCTATCTTTCTACTTTTTCTTATTTTCCACCTGTGGAAGCTATGATATCTGTACCTAAAGAGTAAGACATATCCAGAGAATCAGGGCTAAAATATGCTGTGATGCCGCATGTGCACTGAGTGTTCGTGTACGCTTGATTTTGAGTGCTGCAAAGACCATGGAATGTTCTGGTACTAGTTGTTCCAAGGTTTAAGGGATCATATGGAGACTGCAAAGGCATCATGTTTTACTGCCAAGAGGAGCTCTGCTAAATGTCTTTCTTAGGTCACATGGTATGAAGGAAATGATGGACTAGGGTGGCTTGAGAAACATTAGGAAATATTTACATACCAGTTTCATGGGAGAAGGCAGAAAAATGTAGCACAATTAGTCTGAATTTTTTTTAATTAACTTATTTTTATTTAGTTGTCGTTTATGTTCAAATTGCTTATAATTGTCCCTTTGCCATCACCAAAACAATTCAAATCCCATGAAACATAATGATTGGGGCATTATCAAGAGAGATAGGCAGAATGAAGACTAAAAACCTTCTTTTAGGCTTTTTCTGGTATTTTATCATCCTTGTGTGGGCTCTTGTAATCCTGGGACATTTTGAATTTGTCTATGAAAACTACGAAAGGCTCCAATTCTAGCAGACCCCACATCCTGTTACCAAATACATCACATACATTTGTTGCTATTGTTGTTCAGTCACTAAGTTATGTCCAACTCTTTGAGACCCCCTGGACTGCAGGTTCCCCTGTCCTCCACCATCTCCTGGAGTTTGCTCAAATTCATGTCCATTGAGTCAGTGATGCTATTGAATCAACTCTTCATCTGTTTCCCCCTTCTCCTTTTGCCTTCAATGTTTCCCAGCATCAGGGTCTTTCCCAGTGAGTTGGCTCTTCACATCAAGTGGCCAAACTATTGGAGCTTCAGCTTCAGTATCAGTCCTTTCAATGAATATTCAGCATTGATTTCCTTTAGGGTTGGCAGGTTGGATATTCTTGCAGTCCAAATGACTCTCAAAAGTCTTCTCCAGCACCACAGTTTGAAGCATTAATTCTTCAGTGTTCAGCCTTCTTTGTGATCCAACTCTCACATCTGTACATGACTACTGTACATCATTGAATGAAAGATATTAGATTACTTAACATTGACATAGAAAAAAGGACTCAAATTTGACTTTTTAAAATATCTTAAAACAAAATGAATTAATGTGTATCATTAAATGGCCCTTCCTGTGGAGAAGAAAAAGCAGAATAATGGAGAGCTTTATAATATTTAACTATAAGAATGAAGGAAGGAAGAACTTTGTGAATACATTTTGGAACATTCCATCAATTTTTAGACCTTTGACCTTTTATTTTTGTGCCTTTCAGCTTGATTTCAATTCCATAAGATGCTTTAAGCCTATTAAATTTCTAGTTCTTTTAATATTTGAAGGCAATCATTGATGAAAATTTAGTTAGGTTCTTGAGTTAAAGTGCATTTCAGAAATAATGACTAAGCTTTATAAGTTGGTTTCCCAAGAATCTGTTCATTACAAAAAACTATATGATACTATAAATCCCATAATCCTACAAACATTGGAAAGTATTACTGCAATTCTGAATCTCGAATTATAGGTGAAGCATGATGATTTTATAATCCTGGGGTTCCTTGAATACATTGTTGCCTTCAATATTGTTGTTTAGTTGCTAAATCATGTCTTACTCTTTGCAACTCTGTGGACTATAGCCCACCAGGATCCTCTGTCCATGGGATTTCCCAGGCAGGAATACTGGAGTGGGTTGCCATTTCCCTCCCCATGGAGTGAACCTGCATCTCCTGCATTGGCAAGCAGTTATGCTAATTGTATGCTATATTATTAGTCATCACTGTAGGCAGGTTGAATTCAATGAGAAATAATACACTCTGACAAGTCTATATATGTGTGCTGGGGCATAACACAAAACTCTAAGATGACTCTGTCCAATCTGATTGGTGGGAGTAATTGTCAAACATGTTGGGCATCACTGAGCTTCACTAACCAACTCCTGGTCTAACATTTTTTAGTTTCAATTTGCTATTGCTAGCCCAAGGATCGTGTTTTGAGTATTATGAGCTTTGGCAAAGTCCCACAAGTGACTGATCTCCCCTTCGCCTGAAGCTGGGCACACGCCAGCTCTTCCCAGCCTGGTAGTTTGGGAGATGGTAAAGCAGAGAGGGTTTCTTCTGTGCCATTTGTGTGGCCCAGGGCACATGTGTAGAGACTTCTGTGCTTCTTGCCAGTGAAAGGGCTTATGCCACTTACAGCACCTGAACCATTGGACCTTAGATTCCCGATCAGGCAAACAGAGTCAGCAGACAGAGAAAGAACAAACAATACACAGAACAGATGGCTTCCAGAGGAACAACGCTGAAGAGAAGCTAGACAATATTTTCATTTTAATGTAAAAATCACCTGTGTGTGTACCAAGTTGCTTCAGTCATGTCTGACTCTTTGTGGCCATATGGACTGTAGCCCATGAGGCTCCTCTGTCCATAGGGATTCCCCTGGTGAGAATATTGGAGTGAGTTGTCATGCCCTGCTCCAGGGGATCTTTCCAACCCAGGGATTGAACTCACGTCTCTTGCATCTCCTGCATTTGCAGGATGGTTCTTTACCACTAGTACCACCTGGGAAGCCCAAAAGATCACCTAAAAAGAGTCAAACACCAAAAAAAAAAAAAAAAAAAAAAAAGCCAGTCTCAATCTGTCTATATTTGTAAACATGACTGGGGAACTAAAAAAACATCTAGTCAGAAGAAAAAAGGGAGGGGTCATAGCTGAGACCTTAGATAGGGCTTGGTATAAATAGTGGTATTGCTCTTCTTTCTGATAGTCTCTGTTTCCACCACTTTACTTTCAAGAAGGATCTACATTAGTATCTACTTTCTCCAATGAAAAGAAATTCAAACAATTTTTACCTCTATGAAAAAAGCTGTTACTATACTAATGTAGGTCTTTCACAGAAACAAAATGGCATAAAGGAACATTTAGAAAGTGGGGAGATTATCTTCATTTCATGTCATGTCTGCCTATGAAAGTTTTCATAGGAACTCTACTTTCTGGTAGTTGGTGAAACCTGTATCTCAAAACACCCACACAAAAAGCAAGAGATGGATATTATTAAGAAAAGGAGTCTTGGCGAATGAAGCCAGGATATCCAGTATGTTAAAAAATGTTTTCCAAAGAAGAAAACAAAATAATTGAAGAAAAGCAATAAATAAATTAACAATTTATTATTAAAATGGAAAATACCCACTGAATTTTAGATAGTGGTGGTGCAAGAAAGTAGAAAAAAAATCAATTCAGCATCTGATTCTCATATGAAACACCGGAAGCTAGAAAGTGGTAGCAGGTACAGACTAATTAGTTAGCAAAAAAGGATGGCAACCCGATTATAACATTTAATTGTATGGATAAGAAAAAAAAATGTCAAGATAATCAAAGTACCAAAGAATAGCCTCTATTTATCTATCCAACTGAAAGAATATTTATGTAAGAACTCCAAGGAAAAGCAAATAGATCAGAATGAAGACTTCAAGAGGGCTCCCCTGGTAAACAGTCCACCTGCTAATGCAGGAGACATGAGTTTGATCTTTGATCTGGGAAGATTCCAGATGCCTCTGCACCCTGGAGCCCGCACTTTGCAACAAGAGAAGCCACTGCAATGTGAAGCCTGCTCATCGCAATTAGAAAGTAGCCTCCGCTCTCCACAACTAGAGAAGAGCCTGTGCAGTAACTAAGACCCAGCACTGCCGAAAATAAAATAAATAAACAAACATTAAAAAAGACATGAGATTATTTGATCTAGTTCTGTGAAAAATACTGCTGGTAGTTTGATAGGGATTGCATTGAATCTATAGATTACTTTGGGTAGTATAGCCATTTTGACAATATTGATTCTTCCAATCCATGAACATGGTATATTTCTCCATCTGCTTGTGTCCTCTTTGATTTCTTTCATCAGTGTTTTATAGTTTTCTATGTATAGGTCTTTTGTTTCTTTAGGTAGATATACTCCTAAGTATTTTATTCTTTTTGTTGCAATGGTGAATGGTATTGTTTCCTTAATTTCTCTTTCTGTTTTCTCATTGTTAGTGTATAGGAATGCAAGAGATTTCTGTGTGTTAATTTTATATCCTGCAACTTGACTGTATTCGTTGATTAGCTCTAGTAATTTTCTGGTAGAGTCTTTAGGGTTTTCTATGTAGAGGATCATGTCATCTGCAAACAGCGAGAGTTTCACTTCTTCTTTTCCTATCTGGATTCCTTTTACTTCTTTTTCTGCCCTGATTGCTGTGGCCAAAACTTCCAAAACTATGTTGAATAGTAGTGGTGAGAGTGGGCACCCTTGTCTTGTTCCTGATTTCAGGGGAAATGCTTTCAATTTTTCACCATTGAGGGTGATGCTTGCTGTGGGTTTGTCATATATAGCTTTTATTATGTTGAGGTATGTTCCTTCTATTCCTGCTTTCTGGAGAGTTTTAATCATAAATGGATGTTGAATTTTGTCAAAGGCTTTTTCTGCTGGGCATACACACCAAGGAAACCAGATCTGAAAGAGACACGTGCACCCCAATGTTCATCGCAGCACTGTTTATAATAGCCAGGACATGGAAGCAACCCAGATGCCCATCAGCCATCAGCAGACGATTGGATGAGGAAGCTGTGGTACATATACACCATGGAATACTACTCAGCCATTAAAAAGAATTCATTTGAATCAGTTCTAATGAGATGGATGAAACTGGAGCCCATTATACAGAGCGAAGTAAGCCAGAAAGATAAAGACCATTACAGTATACTAACACATATATATGAGGATAGTGGACTATAAGTTGAAAAGAGAACAAAGGTGATGGATTTTGCAGTCATTATTGTCAAAATCCAAGTGGATAATCACAGTGACCGGGAATGTAGAATTTAAGCATAGAGTAAAAATTATTGAACTAGAAGAGACAGACTGCAGAGGAAATCCTAATTATTGTCTCAGACTAAAAGTACTAGGAGAACAGCAAACTTGGGAGTTTGAAAAAGCAAATGGAGGGAGATAAGGAAATGACTTTTCAGATTTCACAATGTGGGGATTGTGGGGATGGAAACATCTTAAATGGTCCAGCTGTGCTGGAAAGAGTGAAATCACTGATGAAATAGAATATCCTTTTGTAAGCTTTTATTTATTTTTTAAATTAATTTTTATTGGAGTATAGTTGCTTTACAATGTTGTGTTAGTTTCTGCTGTATAGCAAAATGAATCAGCTCTGAGTTTACATATATTCCCTCTGTTTTTGGATTTCCTTCTCATTTAGGTCACCAAACAACAGAGTAGAGTTCCCTGCCTTTTGCTCCCTCCCAGAGTTTGCTCAAATTCATCTCTATTCAGTTGGTAATGCTATCTAACCATCTCAACCTTGACACCCTCTTCTCTTTTTCCCTTCAATCTTTCCCAGCATCAGGGTGTTTTCCTAGTATTCAGTGGCCAGAGTATTGGAGCTTCAGTTTTAGCATCAACCTTCACCACTAGTGTCACCCAAACACCATCTGAGAAATTGCTATTAAAAAAAAAAAAAATGTGTTGGAACAGCAATTCTGGATCCCCAAACTGGGTGGAGGCAACACTTCACTTTTTTGCATTCTGATGCTGGTGTTCCATGCCCCAAATCTTCCAAATGGGTCCAAGAGATAAAGGCCTTGGAGTTGAGTAGATTAGATTTCAAATTAGAGCAGGGATTCTTTTCTAGTTGGGTGGTCTGGAGCAAGTCAGTTCATCTCTCTGGGCCTCAATTTGATCTTAATAATTATGACAGTGATGAAGTCAGTGATGCTAACTTTTCAAAAAGTCTATCAGTTTTTGGTCACATTGTGAAAAGCCTTGTGTCAAACACTCCCAGTTCTTGCTTCCTTATATAGCCTGACATCTTTCATCTGTGTTTCCTCCTAATACATATCAGTTATCAGGTATCCACCATGCCTGGCATCCTCTCCAGTCAAGGGCCACTTCTGAATCACTCTAATCCACCTACTTCTGCCCTTTCTCAACTTAATGGACAATTTTTAAAAATTATTTTTTCCCTCTATTTTCCAGTCTTGTTTGCATAGGATTTGTTTCTCTTATATTCCTGGCTGTAATATTCTATTAATTTTAAATTTAAAAATAAAAAAGTTAAAGCTTTTTTCAGGGAAACAAAAATGAAGGCTAAGATAATCTTAATGTCAGAATTTTTACATATCAAGATACTATTAATATTTTATATCCTTAATTTTTACTCTGCAATATCACTTTTAATGATTATCTAATTTCCCATTTAGGAATCAGTCATGATCTATTTTATTAGAAGGTATTTAGAAGCTATATACTTAGCAACTAAACCATCACCACCACCACATCCTACTAAGACTGGATATTTATTTATTTAGACTGGATATTTAGATTTTAAAATGTCTGCCAATTTTATGGATGAAATGGTATTTAATAATGGCATTTACTTGAAATGAAATATTTTAATATGTGTGTGTGTGCTTTGTCACTCAGTCATGTCCAACTTTTGGGACCCCGTGAACTATAGCCCACCAGGCTCCTCTGTCCACAGGATTCTCCAGGCAAGAATTCTCCAGGCAATACTGGAATGGGTAGCCATTCCCTTCTCCAGGGGATCTTCCTGATCCAGGAATTGAACCTGCATCTCCTGCATCGCAGGCAGATTCCTTACCACGTGGCTCAGATGGTAAAGAATCTGCCTGCGATGCAGGAGACCTGAATTTGATCCTTGGGTCGAGAAGATCCCCTGGAGAAGGGAATGGCTATCCACTCTAATATTTTTGCCTGGAGAATTCCATGGACAGAGGAACCTGGTGGGCTATAGTGTAGGAGGTCCCAAAGAGTCAAACATGACTGAGAAACTAACACTTTCACATTTTAATATGTTCATTATTTATTTATATTTTTTGTGTGATTTATTTGTTGGTTTCATTGAATCATTTCTCTATTATGGTATTCCTTTTGAATACGGACTTACTGGAGTTTATCTGAAGTATAGTTGATACAGTGATATTATGTAAGTTTCAAGTGTATAATATTGTGATTCACAATTTTCAAAGGTTAAACTCCATTTATAGTTAAATAAAATATTGACTATATTCCCTGTGTTGTGAAATAAATCCTGAGCCTGTCTTATAACTTACATCCAGTAGTTTGTACCTTCTATTCCTCTGTCCCTAAGTTTCCCCTCTCCCCTTCCCCACTAGTAACCACTAGCTTGCTCTCTATGAGTCTGCTTCTTTTTTATTGTTTTCATGTTTGTTGTGTCTTTTAGATTCCATACATAAGTGAGATCTTACAGTATGAGACTTTCTCTAACTTATTTAATTTAGCATAATGCCCTCCAAGTCCATCCATGTTGCTACAAATGGCAAAATTTCTTTCATTTTTATGGTTGAATAGTATTCTTTTGTGTATATATACCACATCTTCTTCATCTATTTGTTGATGGGCATTTAGGTTGTAAAGGAAATCTTTTTACATTAATGATACTAGTCTTTCATAACTCATTTAAAATTATTAATAATTTTTACAATTTGTCCTTTGGTTTCAGTGTTTTTCTCCCAACCTTTTCTGTTTAGATTTACAGAGTAGTTGTGAAAATAATAGAGAATTCCCATATATCCTATGTCAGCTTTCCCTTTGTTGTCTTAAAACCACAGAACAGTTATCAAAACCAAGAACATTGGTACAATTCTATTAAAGTACAGATTTCATTTGGATTTTTCCATTTTCTATTAATGTCATTGCACTGAGTTGTTGTATCTCTTTGGTTCCTTTCCGTTTGTGGCAACTCCTAAGCCATTCCTTGTCTTTCATGATCTTGACAATTTTGAAGATTATACCTTTAACTTTCAAATGCTATTTTCAGATATTTTTAAGTTTTTATAAATATTTCCGTTAAAACATTAATATTCCCTTTTATGATTTTTACCTTTGTTGCTAGATATAAAATACTGAGAAAGTCATGTCCTTCCCCAAGAAACAAATATTTAATAACATCTTGTAGCACTTTTATTGCTTCACTAAAAATACATTTAATTTTATCCTTCCTGGAATTTGTTTTAGTATAAACCATGAGGTAGCAATATAATCTGCTCATTTATCCCCAAATATCTAGATATTTGTCCCAACACTATTTGCTGAAAAATCATCTTTTATATAAAATTTTAATGTGCCTTAATGATTGGTCATTTTTCTTTCCTACCATTTCCAGACTGTTTTAATTTGTATACTTAAGACAACATTTTAATACTGCTATGTTCCATTTGAAAAAATGTACTGTACTGTCTGTTTTGCTCATTTTCCCTTCTAGATCAATTTTAGATCTTATCAAGTTCTAAATATTTCCTTTTGATGGTTTCCTTATTACTTTCTAAAATGTATAGCTTTAGAGGAGACTTTACATTTTTTTCCAAATCTTGCAGTTAGTTTTCAGTTATGTATAAATCTAACTGTTTAAATCTGAATATTTTTTCTCTCATTTTTAATCATTTTCATTTTAGTGATAGGCATCTCAGGTGGCCCAGGTGGTAAAGAATGCTCCCACCAATGCAGGAGATGTGGATTCATTTCCTTGGTTGGGAAGATTCCAACAAATTTCAAAAGGTGTGTTGAAAATCGTTAGCAAAGAAACAGCATAGAACATCACCTGTTTTGTGATACACATAAAATTTGTTAAAACTTTGCTGTACTCTTACCATAGAAATTTATACAGAAATTTAACATGGCAATTATGTTTCAAAAGTTTATAGACATGAAAACAACACTTATGTAACATTGTAAGTTTCAGCAGTTGAGAAAAAGAAAAAAATACAATTCCAGTGAGATAATTGAGAAATGGCCTTTGAATTTAGCTGAACAGGACCCTCTCAGAAGCAGCAGTTGTGAAAAAGGCTTATATCTAATGTGTAATATAAAAAAACTGAGAACAATTATTTTAAGGTAGATATTTACCAGGCTATATTATAAAATAATGATTATAATAAAACTTGTGCACCTCCCCTGCCCACACAGACTAAAAACTGTAGGATTGATTACAGTTGAAAATTCTAATACTGTATAATGTATAAGATCTATAAACAGGATCAGCTTAGCCAGCTAATAAATGTAGGTAGAATCTTCTTGGAAGATATACCCAAGACTTGGTCCCCAGTCCTAAATCTTTACTTATCATCTTCTGCCCAAAATCAAACTCTCTCTTTAGGCACACAAAGTAACACTATAGCTCTTGGAAGAATAAGAAATCAGAGTCAGAATAAGAAAAATTGATAGTAGAAAAATAAATTGAAATTCACTATATTTAGCACTTTTAAATGGTTTCAATGTGAGTGTCTTTTGGCTTTATGATAATAATAATGTGAGGATTTTCTCTGTGAGAAAAGTTGATTAAAATATTTAGAATAATCTAGGACATTTAATTTGCATATTTTGTGACTAGCAGAGTTAGCTGAATTTGTAGTCAAGGGCTAAATGTTGGAAAAACTAAATGTGTTAAATGAATATTATTGGTTCTGCAAGTGGTATACATATATCTATTGAAATGTTTATATTTATTAAACGTTAGATGTTAGCAAAGGTCATATAACACTGGATTGCTTTCTATTCATATAAACTATTCAGGTACCAAAGGATTCATTAATGCACTATAAAATGCTTTCTACTAATTTTTTAAATGTAGAGGAAAAAATTTTGTTGTATAAGAAAATGATTGAAAGAACGTACAGTGAAATGTTTATATCAGATCTTTATAATAAAATAAAAGTAATGGTTATTTTTAGATATTGTTTTGCAATTTCTAAGAGTTCTACAACAAATGCTTTTTCAGTCCATTTCAGCTGAATTACAGTACAGTAGAAACGTCAGACATGACTGAAGTGACTTAGCAGCAGCAGCAGAAACAACTATATAGTTCATTCTACATGTCAACTTGGCTAGGTTATGGTGCCAAGTGTTTTATCAAACACTACTTCAGATGTTGCTTTGAAGGTATTTTGTAGATGTAAGTAGTATTAGCAACAGTTTACTCTAAGCAGATTATCCTCCATCCTGTGGCAGATCTCAACCAATCAATTGAAGGCCTTAAGAGCAAAAACTGAGGGTTCTTGGGGAAGATGGAATTCTACCTCACCACTTGAATTAAAAACCTGCCTGAGTTTCCACTCTGCTAGCCTGCCCTGTGGATTTAGACCCAAGAATCTAATATCAACTCTTACCTTATTTTTTCATTCTGATCATTGTGGACTTTCTAAGAACGCTGTTTCCATGTTTTTATCATACTTCTCTGGTAGGTTAGGTGGACAAAGTATCTAATATCTATAATTTTGCCAGGCTCTGTGACAGAGGGAAATCATGATGTGGCCAAGATTTGCTAGCCCCTTAGAGCTTCTTGGCAGAGAAGGCAATGGCACCCCACTCCAGTACTCTTGCCTGGAAAATCCCATGGATGGAGGAGCCTGGTAGACTGCGGTCCATGGGGTCGCTGAGTCGGACACGCCTGAGCAACTTCACTTTCACTTTTCACTTTCACGCACTGGAGAAGGAAATGGCAACCCACTCCAGTGTTCTTGCCTGGAGAATCCCAGGGACAGGGGAGCCTGGAGGGCTGCCATCTATGGGATCACACAGAGTCGGATATGACTGAAGTGATTTAGCAGCAGCAGCAGCAGAGCTTCTTGGGGCCCCTTTTCTGGGGGAGTGGGGTGGGTGAGAATACCGGAGTGGGTTGCCATTCCCTTCTCCAGATCTTCCCGACCCAGGGATCGGACCCAGGTCTCCAGCACTGTAGCCAGATGCTTCACCGTCTGGGCCCCCAGGGAAGTCTGGGCTTCCCTGGTGGCTCAGTGGTAAAGAACCCGCCTGCAAAGCCAGAGACACAAAAGGCACAGGTTCGATCCCTGGGTTAGGAAGATCTGGAGGAGGGCATGGCAACCCGCTCCAACATCCTTACCTGGAGAATTCCATAGGGTCACAAAGAGTCAGACACGACAAAAGTGACTGAGCAAGCGACCAGGGAGGGTAGACAGAAAATAAACTAAAACATTTCAGAGTGTGATAAATCCTGTGGAGAATGGGGCCTCCCTTGTGGCTCAGCTAGTAAAGAATCCACCTGCAATGCGGGAAACCTGGGTTTGATCCTGGGTTGGGAAGATCCCCTGGAGAAGGAAAAGGCTACCCATTCCAGTATTCTGGCCTGGAGAATTCCACGAACTGCATAGTCCATGGAGTTGCAAAGAGTTGGACATGACTGAGCTACTTTCACTAGAGCTTCTGCCTTGGTGAATATCACTTCCACTCATATTTCATTGGTAAAAGCAAGTCATCTGGCCACATTGGAGGTTGATAGTAGGAAAGTGCACTCCAGCCATTGCCCCAGATTGTGAACAGTCCTAATGCCTACCACAATGTGTTAATAAAATCAGAAAACATCTTATACAAGTACACTTAATAACTTGGCCATGTTTGGTTGAACCAGTGATTTTGTGGAATATGAAGATATTTGATACTGTATCCCTTAACTTCCATTGTGTCTAGTTTGACATCAAAATCCTTTGGAAGATTCTCCTTCCCAATACTTCCTTTTCTCTTCTAGGGTTCACTTAGCAACAGATAGCTAAATAGAAAGGAGGCTTCTATGGCCTTCCAGTCTTCTGGAACAAAAAGATTAAGATATGTCCAAGTCCTCTCTCCTACTGTAAGGAAATTTGAAGATATAAGAAGAAATAATAAAAGTGTTGAAACACTCCCCATGCTGCAAAGCTAGAATAAGGCCAGAAGGAATGCTAGATTGTGCTTCAGAGTTGTGTTTTGATTTTCTTCTCCAGGTATCCTAGAATGAAAAGAGGATAAGCTCACATTCCCAGAAAGAATTGAGTTTCCTGTGGATAAATCAAACCCATTCAATAATTTAAAGAGGAAAATGAATAGATTCAAATATTAAAAATAAAGTTAGAGACTGAGAGGGAGTATGATGACCTTCAAACAAGAGCATGAAAGACTTGAAGGGGATGGATTTGATTTGAGCTAACTAGTGCAATAAAGCTTCCCTGGTGGCTCAGAGGGTAAAGCGTCTGCCTGCAATGCAGGAGACTCAAGTTTGATCCCTAGGTAGGGAAGATCCCCTGGAGAAGGCAATGGCACCCTACTCCAGTACTCTTGCCTGGAAAATCCCATGGACGGAGGAGCCTGGTGGGCTACAGTCCATGGGGTCGCAGAGTCAGACTCGACTGAGTGACTTCACTTTCACTTCCTCTCAGTGCAATAAAAACTCAGTGTCTGTGGCTTGTTCATCTCATTCCTAGTTATATGATATAATGGTGGACTTAAACTTTTGAGTCTAGTGTGGCTTCTTTGCCAACTAATTTCTAAAATATTTCTAAGATGCTTCCTTTCAAGGTGCTTCTACTGTTAGGCACAGAATTAAAGCCAAAATTCTTGTTCGCAAACTGAAAAAATACCTACCTCAAACTGAGACTTGATTGCTTCACATAACAAAAAGCCCCAGGGCTATGGCCAGCTTCTGGTGTGGCTGGAGATAAGGCTTGATTTGGGGCTTCACTGGATTCTTTCCCCCATTTTTTATTTTCTTTCTTCTATTCTGACTTAATTTTCAGCTAGTCTGTTTCCTTATATCATGAATGTGGCTCACAGAAGTTCCAGACTTGTATCCTAAAATCACAGGGACTCAGTGGACGACAGCACACCTCTTTCCTAATAGTTCTAGAAAAAAACACCTAGAATGGGGTCTCAGCTAAATATCAACAGTGATGGGTCACATGCCACTTTAGAATGTAAGTCCTGTGAAAGTAGGGAACTTCCCTGGACCTCCCACAGGTATTCAATAAAGATTGTTGAATTAGTTTATTTAATAGGTGCCAATCCCGGGGACTAAGGGTGGGATTGTTGTTGTTGAATAGGTCATGTCCAACTCTTTAAGACCCCAGTGATTATAGCCCCAGGCTTCTCTATGGAATTTCCCAGGCAAGAATACTGGAGTGGGTTGTCATTTCATTCTCCAGAGGATCTTCCTGACCCAAGGGTCAAACCCAGGTCTTCTATATTGGCAGGCAGGTCCTTTACCACTGAGCCACAGGGGAAGCCCATGGGTGGGATTAGCCCAATTCAAACCCTGTGAACCGAAAGGAGGGAACTAACGGACTACTTTATCCCTCCTCTTAGGTGTCCCCATCAATGGCACTCTTCTGGGCTTTATCACTGCAGAAGAGTTCCCCTTGTCTTTGAAATTCATATGAGTGAAAATCATTCAGTCTGTATATGCTTTCAATCTGATTTCTTCCTTTCAATACTGAGATTCATCTGTGCATATATATCAATATATACTATATGATAACACAAATGTAAAGTTATAGGATATGATATAATATTAATATGTATATGTATGTGTGATTTTATTGCTGTGTACTAATTTATTATGTGAATATCATACCATAATCCTTTATTCATTTTACTGTTGATGTGTTTGAGATGTTTTCAATTTCTGGTGAGTATGATTAAAGATGCAGTGAATATTCTTGTTCATGTATTTTGGTGGATATAAAACTGCAGTTTTTAGGTGTATTCAGAAGAATTGTAGAATCATAGGGCTTCCCAGGTGGTGCTAATGGTAAAAACCTGCTTGCCAATGCAGGAAGCCTAAGAGACACATGCTCGATACCTTAGTCAGGAAGGTCCTCTGGAGGAGGGCATGGCAATCCACTCCAGTATTTTAGCCTGAAGAATCCTGTGGACAGAGGAGGCTGGTGGGCTACAGTCCATAGGGTTGCACAGAGTTGGACATGACTGAAGCAACTTAACACTCACACAGAGCATGTGGGGGTTTATTTTAGAAGCGACTGACAAATGTTGTACCTACATGGTTGCACCACTTTATATTCTTGCCTTGAGTGTGTCTGTTTAGTTGGTCCACATCCTTTCCCAGTGCTGGTATTGTCAGGCTTTTAAATTGTAGCCATTCTGGCAGGTATGTAGTGATGTTTTTTCATGATTTTAACTCACATTTCCTGATACCTAATTATTGAGCATCTTTTCATATGTTTACTAGCCAGTTGGATATCCTGTTTTATAAAAGTGCCTGTTTAAATTGTATTCACATTTTAAATTTGGATTTATCTATCTTTTTCTTACTAACTTGTAGAAATTTGTTGTATATCTTAAGATATGTTTGTTTCATATCTTGCTATTTTTTTTTTTTTTTTTTTTTGCTATCTGAAAAACTACCCTAAATCTCAGTGACTTAAAACAAAGATTTGTTCTGCTCACAGTTCTATGACTGAAGAATTTTATAAGCACTCATCTGGCAAGTTTGTTCCTGATCCCCAGCTGTGGTGTCTGGGGATAGAGGATTTACTCTCAAGACAGCTTCTTTACTCATTCATCTGAAGCCTCAGACCTCTGACTTTTCCCAGTTATGGTGATCTGAGGGTGGTGCACTTCTTAAATGGTTGCTGTCTTCCTAGAGACAGAAAGCAGAGCTGTAAGTGTATTAAGGGATTTTGTGGAAATGAGCACAGCATCAATTCTGTTGCACAGCATCATTATTCTGTTGCCTAAAGTAGTTATGCATGGCACTGGGACAGATTCAGGGAGGCTTGAGAAACAGATTCTGAGTCTTCACGGAGCAACAGATTACATGGCAGATGAGCAGCTATGATGGGACACGTTGTAGACATCTTTGGAAAATAAAGGTCTTTTCAAAGAAGGCTTTTGAAATAGAGACTAAAATATATCTTGTTGTATGTTGACCAAATCAGCAAATTATTTGACTATATATCATCATAACACTTGAAAGTTACATATATGGAAGCTCATCACTCGTACCTGGTCCTCACTGGTTCTTTTCATTCTTCTTCCATTCCATTCTTCCATGCTTCCTTCCTTCTCCTGTTCTGGCTGCTGAAACAGAATACCACAGACTGGGTAGCTTATAAATACTAAAAATTTATTTCTCACAGTTCAGAGGCTGGAAAATCCAAGATCAGGATGCTGGCAGATTCAGTGTCTGGTGAGGGTCTTCTTGGTTTATAGACAGTTATCTTTTTGCTGTGCCATCACAGGGCATAAAAGGTGAGGGAATTCTCTTGGGTCTCTTTGCTAAGGGCTCTAACCCCATTTATGGGGGCTCTGCTCCTCACCTTGATGACTCCATCACCTCTCCTCACTTCCTAATAACATCACATTAAGAGCTAGGATTTTGACATATGAATCTTGACAGGACATAAAAATCTCACTACATTGCTTTTTCTTTTCTTTTGCTGCTTGTTTCCACTGTCCAACTCCTAAAACTCTTAAGTGCATTATTTTTATTTTCTTGGGAAGGTCCAGTAGCCTAGAGCTAAGTGAAAATAAGCATTGCCTCATCTTCATTCCCAATCTCAAACAATACATCCTTTTCTTAACAGAACAAACTAAGAAAGGCTCATACCCTACTTCTGCTTTTTAAAAGAATTTTAATCTTTCTTGGTCATCTGAGTCATTGCACTACTCTCTTGTTAATTTTGAAATTTCCGTGGTTCACTTGGAGGGTAGAAAGTACAAGTGACTGCATAGTCATGGCCTAATTCCAAACTTAAAACTTTTTGGTTGTTATTTACTTTTGAAACTAGTATTCAATGCCACCATACTTATTAGAACAATGATTTAAATTTCAATATCAATAATCATAGTTTAGAGTAATGGATTGAAGGGAGAAATGTTGAGATTGTATTAATTTTTAAAGTTTTTTGCATATACTTTATCTTATTAAATGCTATAAAACCCCATAAGGTTAACATTATTATCACCCTCTTTAAGGAAACAGAATGAATGAGGGTCAGTAACTGGATTCAAACCACATAGCTTGTAGATGGCTATTTAGGAAAACAGAACTTCTGGTCCATTGCAATTTTCATTACACTAAGCATTCTGCACTAAAATGCAATACAAAGCAGGCACTAAAATGTGTGAGGAAAATGCACATTTCAGGATAATGATAATAAAATATTGGGTTCTGTATCATATTCAGTAAGAATTATAATTCAAAGTATTAATTCTGCAGCCTTGAATATTTCTCAGTCATCAAAGAAATCCTTAACTGAAAATTAAACCATGTCAGGTCCTCTGCTTAACTCTATGAGAACTCAAAAGAAATCACCTACGTTGTCCCTGCCATCAAAACACATCAAAGACACATCAGAATAATTGGGGAGACAAGAATGTCTGTTTGAAATGATCAAATAATATTTATGTGGCTTAGGTTCAGTGGGAATGTGAGGTCAGTCAGTTTTCTGATCATCAATGTGTAGACAATAATGAGACATAGGGTTCAATTCAGTTCAGTCGCTCAGTCATGTCTGACTCTTTGTGACCCCATGAACTGCAGTACGCCAGGCCTCCCTGTCCATCACCAACTCCCGGAGTTTACTCAAACTCATGTCCATTGAGTTGGTGATGCCATCCAACCATCTCTTCATCTGGCATCCCCTTCTCCTCCTGCCTGCAATCCTTCTGAGCATCAGGTCTTTCCAGCTGAGTCAGCTCTTCGCATGAGGTGGCCAAAGTACTGGAGTTTCAGCTTCAACATTAGTCCTTCCAGTGAACACCCAGGACTAATCTCCTTTAGGATGGACTGGTTGGATCTCCTTGCAGTCCAAGGGACTCTCAAGAGTCTTCTCCAACACCACAGTTCAAAAGCATCAATTCGTCAGTGCTCAGCTTTCTTTATAGTTCAACTCTCACATCCATACATGACCACTGGAAAAACCATAGCCTTGACTAGATGGACCTTTGCAGGCAAAGTAATGTCTCTGCTTTTTAACAAGCTATCTAGGTGGCCATAACTTTCCTCTCAAGGAGTAAACGTCTTAATTTCATGGCTACAATCACCATCTGCAGTGATTTTGAAGCCCCCAAAAATAAAGTCAGCCACTGTTTCCACTGTTTCCCCATCTATTTGCCATGAAGTGATGGGACCAGATGCCATGATCTTAGTTTTCTGACTGTTGAGCTTTAAGCCAACTTTTTCACTATCCTGTTTCACTTTCATCAAGAGGTTCTTTAGTTCTTCTTCACTTTCTGCCATAAGGGTGGTGTCATCTGCATATCTGAGGTTATTGATATTTCTCCTGGCAATCTTGATTCCAGCTTGTGCTTCATCCACTCCAGCATTTCTCATGATGTACTCCACACATAAGTTAAATAAGCAGGGTAACAATATACAGCCTTGGCATACTCATTTTCGTATTTGGAACCAGTCTGTTGTTCCATGTCCAGTTCTAAACTGTTACTTCCTGACCTGCATACAGGTTTCTCAAGAGATGTAGGGTAAAATATGTCATATCAGTATTATGTGTAAATGTTCAAATGTGTCTGTGGAAACAATTAACAATACTGACAATCTTCCAAGACTGAGCCAAGTGCCCACCGGGTCACCAAATATGATAACCAATTTGATGCCTAGAAGAAGACACAGATTGGAAAGGCCAGGCCTTCCTTTCTAGAGACTGCAAAGTAGAGACATTCTTTATGAAAGGGTAGTGATAAGCATGTTTCCAGGGTTGAGGGGGAAAACCTGGATTTGATTGCAATGGGTGAAAATTTCATTTAGAGTAGAAGAGAGTATTCTCTCCTTCTCCATGGTTCTGAGTGGTGGTTTCACGTGATGTGCATCTTAATTCCCCAAGTGAATGAAATGCTGCTGGAAATCTTTTAAAGAAAAATTCAGATTTAGTAGATTTGGTATGGGACCTGAGATATTGAACTTTCAAAAATCTCCTGTTGTTGGTCCATTCACCACAGTCTGAAGAGAAAAACCCTAGGGCACAAAAAAGAAACACATGAAGAGAAGATTTAGCAATTCTAGGTGAGGAAGCAGGAGTTGGTTGTTTGGGGACCTGGGCACAGAGAGGCACACAGCCATGAGAGTTTCATGTGGAATGAAGCATCAAAAAGGGGGGTAGGATAGACAGTATAAGGAGGAGCAGAACTGGATTGGCTGTGAATCTAGTGATCTGGCAACCCTTACTTGATAAGAAACTGGAATCAAGACTGCTGGGAGAAATATCAACAACCTTAGATATGCAGAGAATGCCACCATTATGGCGGAAACTAAAGAGGAACTAAAGGGCCTCTTGATGAAAGCAAAAGAGCAGAGTAAAAAAGCTGGCTTAAAACTCAACATTCAAAATACAAAGATTATGGCATCTGGTCCTGTGGCATCCGCTTCATGACAAATAGATGGGGAAACAGTGGAAACAGTGACAGATTTCATTTTCTTGGGCTCCCAAATCAGTGTGGAGGATGACTGTAGCCACTAAATTAAAAGACACTTGCTCCTTGGAAGAAAAGCTATGACCAACCTAGACAGTGCTTTAAAAACCAGAGACATCACTTTGCCAACAAAAGTTCGTCTAGTCAAAGCTATGGTTTTCCCAGTAGTCATGTATGGGTGTGAGAGTTGGACCATAAAGAAGGCTGAGTGCCAAAGAATTGATGCTTTTAAACTATGGTGCTAGAGAAGACTTTTGAGAGTCCCTTGGACAGCAAAGAGATCAAATCAGTCAATCCTAAAGGATATCAACCCTGACTGTTCATTGGAAGGACTGATGCTGAAACCGAAGCTCAAATATTTTGGCCACCTAATGCGAAGAGCCGATTCATTGGAAAAAACCTTGATATTGAGATAAATTTAGGGCAAAAGGAGAAGGGATGACAGAGGATGAGATGGTTGGATGGTATCACTGACTCAAAAGACATGAGTTTGAGCAAATTCAGGGAGACAGTGGTAGACAGAAAAGCCTGGCATGCTGCAGTTCATGGGGTCTCAAAGAATTGGACATGACTTACCGACTGAACAACAGCAAAAACAACTTTTAAAGTTGACATAGAAAGACATTTTAAGCATTATCACTTAAGGCTGCTGTCTCTTTCCATTCTCACTTCTACTCTCTTATCTTTTGGTGCCAGAGTGACTCTGGATAGTTTGGAAATCTATACTCAAGGTTCAGTTGCTCAGTTGTGTCCAACTATTTGTGATGCTATGGACCCTAGCCCACAGCTTTCTCTGTTCATAGGATTTTCCAGGCAGGAATACTGGAGTGGGTTGCCATTTCCTCTTCCAGGGGATCTTCCCAACCCAGGGATCGACTCTGCATTGACAGGCGGGTTCTTTACCATCTGAGCCCTCCAGGTGGCTGCCTATTCAGTATTTCACTGATGTGAAGCTCTCTCCTATTGCTAATGTTCTCAATGATGCAACATATAAAATTATTAATGCCTCATACAATGAAATTATTTTTCAGAGTGTACCTTATGCAATCAACAGAAATTATTCTGATACTGAAAAGTATATATTGACAATTATTTCTCATATTTAAAGCAGTAATTTATTAAGAAGAGATGCATTTGAAGGCAAGTACTGAATATGCTATTATTTTGATTGATAATTAAATTAATAAAGTCGATTGAGTCATATGAATACATTAGAAAAACAAGTGGATACCCATTAATTTGAACTGAAACACTAACATGGGCAAAAACAACATAAAACTGACACTACAACAGTACAATGTAAATATCTAGAACAAACTGGTTAAAGATTATTATTAATTTACAAGTTTTAAAGCCATATACTGGATAAGAAAATTTGAATTGCCGCAAAACTCAGTAGTTCACGTAGGAAAAAATATCTGACATGTTTTGTCCCAAATTTGATAGTCATCTTAAACATTTACATGAAATTAATAACAATTGCTTAGAAGTAGAAATTTCTCTAAAATGTCAATAATGATTAAAAAACAGTCAAATTTTGAAAAAATAACTCAAAATAATGTAAAATTTGGGAACCCTAGCACTAATTATAAATCATCCATGAATTTACTAGGTAGAATGTGAAAATAATTATAATATGAGATTTTTTGTCTTTTGAACATATATCTATCTAAATAGATAGTTGGACTTGATCTAAGGTAGGCTTGACTGTGAATTTTAGCACTGCTACTCCCTAGGTTTCTGTGGTTGACAGGTGATTCACACCTGTGCTTCCCATCTTCTAGAAGATAGCAGTGGTACCAATAACACTAACTGAACACTTACTGCCACAGGCACTGTGTTAAGGGCTTGTGATGTTATCTCATTTGATCTTTCTAATAATGGTATTTGGTTGATTCTCTTATTATCACTATTTTATAGATAAGGCATTTAAGGCATAGACAGGCCAGGAACTCACCCAGGGTTAAAAAAAAAAAACAAGAGATGAAAGGATATGACTGCAGAAATTCTGATTCCAGGGCACAAGCTCTAAATCATCTAAATCGGGCACCATTTTAGACTTGGAGGGAAAGAAAGATTATGAAGAAAACAATGTAAAATAAGAAGGCATATTATGAAGCACCATGTTATGGCCGTATCCTTAAAACTCTTCTTTTTCTGCAAAGGCAGAAAAGACCATGGGACCCTGTTCTGAATTGGAGGTGGCTTCATGAAGGAAATGACTCAAACTGATGGCTGCAGGAAGCACCAGCATTTAGATAAGCAATTAAAACAACCAAATAACATGATGTGAGTGGAAAGACTTGCAACAATTTATTCACTGTTACCACTTGTGGAGCCAGACCTCAGCCATGAAAGGAAACAAAATTTTGCCCTAGCAAATATTTTGACCCAAAGTTAGAGAAAGCCAGTAGAAATAAGCCCAAACAAGCCGTTGAAGTTCCCTCGTGCCTTAAATGGAATGTCCTGATTCAAATCATAAATCTTACGGGTTAAGCTCTCAAGGGTACTAGCAATAGATTATTGCATGAGTGTATTTAAGGGACAAATGACAGTTTCTCCCACCAATGGAATAAAAATCATACAGTAAGGCAATAGAGGAATCTGAGTCAGTTTGTGCCAAATCAAACTTCAAGGAATGTTTCTGTATCAAAGTTTACCTGGACTTTCCCTGGCAGAAACTCTGTTATTGAGATATATGAGCTTGGTTGTACAAGAAGGAATTCTACCAGTTCTGGGGAAATCATGACTCACAGTAATTCAGTCCTCATGCGATCTTGGCAGAGATCAAATGTTACTTTACAACAGCTGTGAAATCTGCATTGGATACCTCTGTGAATGGTCCATGATGAATGGCTAATGGGAACACAGGACTTTGATATAGTTGAGAGGGCTCTAACTGACATAGTAAACCTGTGAGTACTGTTCCGTATTTTTGAGAATAGCAGCAAATGTTTCTCATTCTTTGGTCCCAGAACATCTTGCTATATTTATTGAGTGGATAACTGAAACAAGATGACCCTGGCTTCTCAAAATTTTTGAAGATTTTGTTTTTCAAATCTCAGAGTCAAACCATCACTTTATTTTGAACTCCGAATGTGGTGCAGTGCATGCATGCTCAGTTGTGTTCAATCTTTCCAACCCCATGGACTGTAGCCAACCAGGCTCCTCCGACCATGGGATTCTCCAGGCAAGGATACGGGAGTGGGTTGCCATTTCCTCCCTGGGAAGCCCCTGAGCTCCAAATGAGCTGAAGGCAATATTTAGCCTGACACTGATCTTCTAAGTATAAAAGCATAAATTACCTGAGTTGAAAGAGATGGGAATACCAGAAAACCTGACCTGCCTCTTGAGAAACCTATATGCAGGTCAGGAAGCAACAGTTAGAATAGACATGGAACAACAGATTGGTTCCAAACAGGTAAAGGAGAATGTCAAGGCTGTATATTGTCACCCTGCTTATTTAACTTACATGCAGAGTACATCATGAGAAATGCTGGGCTGGAGGAAGCACAAGCTGGAATCAAGATTGCCAGGAGAAATATCAATAATCTCAGATGTGCAGATGACACCACCCTTATGGCAGAAAGTGAGGAAGAACTAAAGAACCTCTTGATGAAAGTGAAACAGGATAGTGAAAAAGTTGGCTTAACCCTCAACATTCAGAAAACTAAGATCATGGCATCTGGTTCCATCACTTCATGACAAATAGATGGGGAAACAGTGAAAACAGTGGCTGACTTTATTTTTCTGGGTTCCAAAATCACTGCAAATGGTGATTGCAGCCATGAAATTAAAAGACGCTTGCTCCTTGTAAGGAAAGTTATGACCAACCTAGACAGACTATTAAAAAGCAGAGACACTACTTTGCCTACAAATATCCATCTAGTCAAGGCTATGGTTTTTCCAGTGGTCATGTATGGATGTGAGAGTTGGACTATAAAGAAGGCTGATCACTGAAGAATTTATGCTTTTGACTGTGGTGTTGGAGAAGACTCTTGAGAGTCCCTTGGACTGCAAGGAGATCCAACCAGTCTATCCTAAAGGAGACCAGTCCTGGGTATTCATTGGAAAGACTGATGTTGAAGCTGAAACTCCAATACTTTGGCCACCTCATGCGAAGAGCTGACTCATTTAAATGGATTAAAGTTCTAAATGTAAGACCAGAAACTATAAAACTCCTAGAGGAGAACATAGGCAAAACACTCTCTGACATAAATCACAGCAGGATCCTCTATGATCCACCTCCCAAAATATTGGAAATAAAAGCAAAAATAAACAAATGGGACCTAATTAAACTTAAAAACTTTTGCACAACAAAGGAAACTATAAGCATGGTGAAAAGACAGACTTCAGAATGGGAGAAAATAATAGCAAACGAAGCAACAAGGGATTAATCTCAAAAATATATAAGCAACTCCTGCAGCTCAATTCCAGAAAAATCAATGACCTAATCAAAAAATGGTCCAAAGATCTAAACAGACATTTCTCCAAAGAAGACATACAGATGGCTAACAAACATGAAAAGATGATCAACATCACTCATTATCAGAGAAATGCAAATCAAAACCTCAATGAGGTACCATTACACACCAGTCAGAATGGCTGCTATCCAACAGTCTACAAGCAATAAATGCTGGAGAGGGTGTGGAGAAAAGGGAACCCTCTTACACTGTTGGTGGGAATGCAAACTAGTACAGCCGCTATGGAGAATAGTGTGGAGATTTCTTAAAAAACTGGAAATAGAACTGTCATATGACCCAGCAATCCCACTCCTGGGCATACACACTAAGGAAACCAGATTTGAAGGAGACACGTGCACCCCAATGTTCATTGCAGCACTGTTTATAATAGCCAGGACATGGAAGCAACCTAGATGCCCATCAGCAGACGAATGGATAAGGAAGCTATGATACATATACACCATGGAATATTACTCAGCCATTAAAAAGAATACATTTGAATTAGTTCTAATGAGATGGATGAAACTGGAGCCCATTATACAGAGTGAAGTAAGCTAGAAAGATAAAGACCAATACAGTATACTAATGCATATATATGGAATTTAGAAAGGTGGTAATGATAACCCTATATGCAAGACAGAAAAAGAGACACAAATGTGTAGAACAGAATTTTGGACTCTATGGGAGAAGGCGAGGGTGGGATGATCTGAGAGAATAACGTTGAAACATATATATTATCAAGTGTGAAACAGATCACCAGCCCAGGTTGGATGCATGAGACACGTGCTCAGGGCTGGTACACTGGGGTGACCCAGAGGGATGGGATGGGGTGGGAGGTGGGAGGGGGGTTCAGGATGGGGAACACATGTAAATCCATGGCTGATTCACATCAATGTATGGCAAAAACCACTACAATATTGTAAAGTAATTAACCTCCAGCTAATAAAATAAATTAAAAAAAAAGACCCTGATGACGGGAAAGATTGAGGGCAGGAGGAGAAGGGGACGACAGAGGATGAGATGGTTGGATGGCATCACTGACTTGATGGACATGGGTTTGGGTGGATTCCGGGGGTTGGTGATGGACAGGGAGGCCTAACGTGCTGTGGTTCATGGGGTCTCAAAGAGTTGGACACTACTGAGCGACTGAACTGAACTGATGTTAACACTGCAGTCATGCTGGCAACCCACTCCAGTATTCTTGCCTGGAGTATCCCAAGGACAGAGGATCCTGCCGGGCTCTAGTCCTTGGAGTTGCAAAGAGTCGGGCATGACTGAAGTGACTTAGTATGCACACTTAGAGTTGCCACCTTCTTGAGATACCTGAAGCTCCAATGAGGAATAATTTCTGTGTCATAGTGGCACTAGCGATGAACAGTTTTGTTTCTTAAACACATGATTGGGTTCCTAAGGCTAGAGTTTAGAGTATAGTATTTAGAATATAAAATTGTGATTTGTATATGTCTGGCTAGTGATAGTTTGATAAAAGTGTGCAAGTCCTTGGTCCTTGACTCACACAATTTTGGGACCTTAGAATTTAAAGTCTAATTTCTTTCAATGAGATTTCGCTCTCCCTATGTTGGTAGTTGAAATATTTAACAACTATGATGGCTGGTCATTAAACAATGAGAAACAAAAAGAAAAACATTTTATTTGTTGAATGACAATACTATCTATCTTGTAAAGGTCAGGGCAGATTAAATGAGGAAGTATTTATAGTATCTAAAAGATAGTAGGTAATCAATATATATTCAATACATATTATTAATTTATTTCATTACATCATTGAATTTTTTCTCAATGTGTATTCCTACCTGTTGCTGAATTTTCAATAGATTCTCTCTCTGGTTCTTTCTCTTTGGGGGGATTTCAATAAACTGGTTTATGGTTATAATAAATTGACATCCATACATTTAAGCTTCTACCTGTAAATAACTACATCATAGATTTTATCACTTAGTTAACTAATGTTAAACCCTTACTCTTAGTGCTAGCATTTTCTAGACTTTGTGAAAAATAAAATATAACAGGCATCAGTTCAGTTCAGTTCAGTTGCTCAGTTGTGTCCGACTCTGCGACCCCATGAATCGCAGCACGCCAGACCTCTCTGTCCATCACCAACTCCCAGAGCTTACTCAAATTCATGTCCACCGGATCGGTGATGCCATCTAGCCATCTCATCCTCTGTCAGCCCCTTCTCCTCCTGCCCCCTATCCCTCCCAGCATCAGGGTCATTTTCAACGAGTTAACTCTTCGCATGAGGTGGCCAAAGTATTGGAGTTTCAGCTTCAGCATCAGTCCTTCCAATGAACACCCAGGACTAATCTCCTTAAGGATGGACTAGTTGGATCTCCTTGCAGTCCAAGGGACTCTCAAGAGTCTTCGCCAATACCACAGTTCAAAAGCATCAATTTTTGAGAGCTCAGATTTCTTTATAGTCCAGCTCTCACATTCATATATGACCACTGGAAAAATCATAGCCTTGACTAGATGGACCTTTGTTGGCAAAGTAAAGTCTCTGCTTTTTAATATTAGCATAGTGATGTCCAAATTAAAACTTACATGTATAGCTGGTATAATGCTTTCTAATCTGTGTACTACAGAATATTAGTGGGTTTGAAAGATGTTCATGAGCTAATAAGTTGGAGATATTCTGGTTAAACATTTTTAAAATTATAGGACTTCACTGATCTTTTAAAATCTGATGACTGTAGTGAAAATTTTAAGGCAACTACAAAATTATCTCATGCAATGTTTCTCAAGTTTATTTGATCTTCAGACACTAATTTTTACTAGAATATCTATTCACATTTATTAGGACAGTAGTATTCCACAGACCTGATTCTCAGAAATAATTTAATAAGGGCTAAGAATAAAAAACACCTGGGCACTCATCATTTGCCTGCCACTAAACAGCTATCTATCTGAATTTAGGCAAGTTGCTTAAACTTTTCTGTACCTTTATTTTCCCAACTCTTAAATGGGAATAATGAGACCCACTACCATCCTCTAATTATCAAATAGAAAAGGAAGTAGTTAGAAAAAATATGAAAGTAATTTTGAAAAGTCTCATTGGTATAAAATTGTATACCTTTGTAAGTCAACTTGTTGTTCAGTTGCTAAGTCATGTCCAACTCTTTGCAACCCCATGAAATGAAGCATGTCAGGCTTCCATATCCTTCACTATCTCTTGGAGTTTGTTCAGACTTGTGTCCACTCAGTCGGTGATCCTATCCAATCATCTCATCCCTTGCTGCCCCATTCTCTTTTTGCCCTCAATCTTTCCCAGCATCAGGGTCTTTTCCAATGAGTCAGGTCTTTGTATAAGGTGGCCAAAGCATTGGAGCTTCAGTATCAGTCCTTCCAATGAGTATTCAGGGTTGATTTCCCCTAGGATTGGCTTGTTTGATCTCCTTGAAGTCCAAGGTACTTTCAAAAGTCTTCTCTAGCACCACAATTTGAAAGCATCAATTCCTCAGAGCTTTGCCATCTTTATAGTCAAATTCTCATGTCCATATATGACTACTGGAAAAGCCATAGCTTTGACTATATGGACTTTTGTCAGCAAAGTGATTGTCTCTACTTTTTAATATGCTGCTTAGGTTTGACATAGCTTTCCTTCTAAGGAGCAAGCATCTTTCAATTTCATGGCTGCAGTCATCATCTGCAGTATAAGTCAACTAGAAGAAAATAATGAAAGATAATTCATAGAATCATATGAGAAACTACTTAATCATGTGCTTCTGTTGGAGCATTTCCTATGATGATCATGAAAATCTTAAAAACTTTACTTTTCATTAAAATTTGAAAAGAATAGCTATAAATTGTCAAGCAAGGATTATAAAGCTAATAAATTTATCAAAATCTGAATATAAATTACTCTGATTTCTGCACTATTAACCTAGCAGTTTGCTAGAGAGCCTTCAGAAGCAAATGGTTCATAGTTTCCAAATATTTTCAAGCAAAATTGTATTCATATGTAGACACAAACAGCATGATGTAATCTTTGGATTGTCTTCATAAAACAATGTTAGTATGTTTCGCTTAATTCCCAATGCATATTCAATTATAGGATTTTTTCTATCAAAAGACATGCAATAGTTTAAAAACTTTAGAGAATCATCAAATAAGACCAAAATAATTATGCATCATTTCTTTAAAACACGTGTGTAACATGGCTGATTCATGTCAATGTATGGCAAAAACCACTCCAATATTGTAAAGTAGTTAGCCTCCAATTAATAAAAATAAATGAAAAAAATGCATGTGTAAATGTGTTAGATGAATAGTTTCATGAGAATAGAAATTTCTTTTAGTAATATCACAAGGAAAGTGGTTA